>NW_020654080.1:3656739-3699406 GCF_003589595.1 Hyposmocoma kahamanoa | reverse complement strand
CCTGTATATTTGTAAACTGTTACTTAAATAGCGGGATACAGTGATGATATACTTGTTACTGTCGATTTCTGTACAACCGATGAAGTCACAAATAATTAATTGTGTAATAACGACGACTTCAATCTATGTATATACAACATTCGCGGGAACTAGATGTTCCAAATAAAACACTATCACTAGTGTTTAATTTTGTCAAAAGAGTATCAGTACCGTAGTACCGTGAACAGACGTGACAGTCTATACCATAGTTTCCCAAAGTGGACCCTTCCGCCCTCCTAGAGAAAGTCCTAATCCTGAAAAAAAAAAACTTGGATTATCTGTATAAACTACACTATTTTTTTTTCTTTGTGATATTTTGTGTTAAGTTAATATAAAAAATACGTGTTTTCAATTATTTTTTTGTGGTGGTGCCTAAGTGAGCGGTGAACCAAAAAGTTGGGAACCTATGGCCTATACCTACTGGGAATGAGCTAGGCAGGCACATAATACTGAGTAAAGCCCCTGGCAAAGTCACTATTGGTTGCACAATACATTTTACACAACATTTTACAATTTTGCTTTGACCCAGGGGCCTTCCGCTTACTATTTATAATTATTATATTAAAAAGAAAAACAAATTAAGTAACAGAAAAATGCGGAAAGGCATAGATCTTTAGACCATGCAGCCTAGTCTTTTTTTATATTTTTTTAATGTGTGTATGGTAACCGTAATAACTATTTTATTAATATATGTACTCTGTTATCGTGCAGTCAGAACACTCTGTTGCTTATTAATCTATGATATTGAAGTGTTGTGTCTTCACCGCACATTAGTGAATCAGCGTGTGTATGCAACGCCGCATCTAGTACGCTAGTACATAGTTATAATTGTGTAATAATGTTTTCTTTTCTACCATTGACTTCTTGTAATTAGGTTAGGAATAAGCTGCATTTTTAACCTTAATATTGGGTAATACTCTTTGGCTTCTATTATGAACATAATGTTGGTTCATTTCAGATGTACTATTCAGCAAGAAAACCACCGCGCGAGTGGACGTGATTCAGCAACGTGAACAGGCGCGTAGGCAGCTATTGGCTTGTATTCCTATAAGCGGCAACTTAATATTGGGTGGAGGGCTGCATGCCGCCACCAATTCAGCCTTTGAAATTATACAGCGGCCACACCTTAACAAGCAGGTATAAACTTATTTTCATCTACATTAGGCTAGAGTTGTGACACTGCAGATAATTAAAGAGATGTGAAAACCAATAGTATTTTCATCACGCTTGCTTGTAAATGGTATGATTGCATGGTGGCTAACTTGACTATAATGCCCCAAATAAAACTCACGGCATAGGTCAGGTTCAAGTTCAAGCAACGAGTTTATTTAAGTTCAACATTAAAACATTCGCTTAAAATGTTATCTAAACAGAAATTTTATTGCAATTCAGCCACGTACTACTTAAATACTTATTATTAAGAATTTCTTATCATTTGATTTTAATTATTTTCTGTATAAAAATTAAACAAATTTTTTTACAATCCATCATGGGTGTATGCGTGTTTGCTTTTTACAACATTTTAATACGACTGTATTATCTATGGAAGAATTAAAAAAAACAACAAAAACCCGCCTTTCTCGCAAATGTCATGAAAAACATTGTATGTATCACGGACGTACGTATGTCGAAATCTACCCTTTCTTACATTTCCCTTTATGTTAGAGCTCAAAAAACTTGTGTCGTATAACGTTGTCCTAAGAGCGAGTAAGGCTGTTAATAGATTTGACTGCATGTTTACAGTTAATGCGTGAAGTCGTATTCAACTTCATGGAGCCGAGACCACGACTGCATGAAGTTGATAACATTCGCGCCTTAACTGCATGCAGTCGGTTTCGACTGCATTCTGTTAATACCTCAAGTCATTATCCCAGACCTCGACTGCACGAAGTTGATGACGACTTCACGCATTAACGGCAAATATGCAGTCAATCTCTTAGCAGCCTAACATAAGATGTAAAATTAAGGAATATATTATCTAAAACTAAAATCTCCCTTTTTCAAATTTGAATGTATTTTTAATTTTTAAAAGTGTTAATGGTCATATGACGTAGTGGTATTACGGCCTGACCATACGTTTCAGTGCCACACTATTCAGTATCGCGACGTCCACATTTCCCATTGCTGACGCCGACGTGTACCGTGATTAATTCAGACACTTGTAGTATCAAGTGGATTCCGTGCCATCAGTGAAAATATTCTCAGCTAGATATTCACGTCGGAGCAATGCTGACGTCACTGACACTTGACATAAAATTTTCAATCGTTTATATTTTTTTGACTAATTTAGATAGGAAGCGTATACCTTTAATTCGCGAAAGTAGCTAATAGGTAGCAATTATTGGTAATACATACTTCTGGAAAATCTGCTCCCTTCATGCTGAACAAAGTGGCGCCCAGCCATCCTGATATCAGAATGACTGGTCAATTATTTTTTTTAATTTCTCAGAATATATCAAAGTTACCAATTATTATTTGGAATAGGTAGCAATTCTTGAATACACACTCACTGCCAGACGCCACAGGCGACCAGCCATCCTTTTTTTTTTTTTTTACGGGGGGAAATCTTTATGGAGACTCAGGGGTTATGTGGGGACTCTCCCTCCAGACTGGAGGGCCTACCCCACTAAAACCCCCCCGAGTTTCCCTCTCGCCGGTTGAGTCGGCGCCGTGGGATCAGTGAACATTCACCACGACGCCGCCCGGCCGCCCTAGCTTACGCCAGGGCTCCCGCGCCAACGGAGGGGCGAGTCGGTTGTCCGCCGACCCGCCCCCCAGACGAGTGAGGCCGTGCAATGCAGGCTCCGGAGTCCCTGTCCAGAGTCCGCTGGTCTCACTAGGGGATCAGGCGAGCAGCGCACTGCCTTCGCCTTCTCCCCGTACGTCTGCGCCGGAGCGGGTGCGCGTCCGCCGCGTCCTCGCGCACCCGCTCCGCGGCCTCCTTTTGCGACATAACCTCTGCGCAAAAGGAGGCCACCGCCTCCCAGGACTCCTCGCTATCGAGCATGGCGGCAACCACGCTCGGCAGCGAGAGGTGCTGCCCTACAGTCCCCGTCAGAGTGCGGCGACCAGCTATCCTGAAGGTCACGACCAGTCATGTCTAATAATAATAATGCAAACCACCCTATTTTTCACCATAGTTACAAAAGTTATTAATTAAGTACCCTATTTTTAATTTTACGGTGACCTGTTAGAAGTCCGAAATGACATTTTCCAGAAATAACGCTGGCTCGAATTTTCATAACCTCCAAAGTAATTTTGGGAGGAAATTTTTTTTTTAAACCTAACTTCACCTTTTTTTTTTGTTTAATCCGGGGGAATCTCCTTACACATACCCCGGGCCCGCGGGGGCAGAGCCGGGGTTATGTGGGACTGGGCTGAACCCTAACCTAACCGAACCTAATCGTGTCCTTGCGATAAACATCCAACATATCCTGAAAGAACAACGGTTTCGTTATAATTCGGTTTTCGGGGTAATGAAATTTTGAACAAACGTTTCTTCGGTAAAAATCTAGTTTGTGATAGGCTACCTAATTTTATAAAGAACATTCCTATTTACGCTACATCAGTTTTACAAATTATTTTAACAATATGAATTTTTATAAAGTTAAATTTATTGTTAATTAATAATGGAACTTAGAATAAATTAAAATATATTAATCAGTACTGCAGTCTTATGTTTGTGTGGAATATTTCATCAGAGTAAATACTGGATCCCAAACTGGTGGTACGGAGAAACCATCTTCCCTGTTGAAATTAGGATGTTTTTTAATTTCAATGGCCTCGCAGCGTCCAGGGAAATTACGGACTTCTTTTGCAAGGACCTGTTTGTCAAACTTCATTGAATGTGTAGGTTTATTCATGGCATGCTCACAGACTGCGTTGGTTTCTTTGAAACAACAAATGTACGCGATTTAAATCCGGAAAAATAGTTTCATTTCCTTGGTGTAACAATCGCGAAAACCTAAGAACTCGATAAGCTAATTTAAGTTTTTCTGTTGCAGTTGGTGTATAATTTATTGGATTTATGTGTATTGGAACTATTTCCTGAACTAAGTGCCACAAATAACAAACTTGAAGAACCAAAGAGTTGAGAAATTATCCCAAAAGCACGCACGTGATTACGTATTATTTGTGATTTTTTTTACACGTCATTGTTGTTTTTTGCTAACTCTGTAATTTTTATAATTAATTGTAAATATTATAATGTAATATTGAATGTATTTTTGTATTATTACAATATTGATTAGTTATAAAATGTCGATTGACTTTACCTAATAATTTAAACCTGAGTGATTTCAGTGTAGGCAACGAACACTAGACAAAATAAATATATTTTGTGATAATTTCATTGTTTCATTTTATTCACTTGTGTTCCTCCATGAGTTATACATTTATCTCAGTCGTACATAGTGTGTTGGGTCATGGAGAAAATTTTGTAAAATTAGGTAGAAAATTAAATATTTTTCCATATTTTAATGTTGAACGCTGAATCTGTCAAATGTTGAAGATACTGAATGAAAACCTTTAGAGGATGGAAAAATAAGATGAAAACGATGTAACCATTTTAAAGATTTTTTTAACCTTTTACCTATGATTCTTTTATCGCTGTTATCGAATCATTTGAAATCTCGTTTTACTATAACTTGCTTGTTTATAATGTTGAGTGTGTGCGTTATTACTAGATATAGTTGCTTTAATCATACAATTTTATTCTATACTTGACGGAAGCTTGACGGTAACTAAAACTTCAAAATACGTTTAGATATTTGAAAAAAAAAAAAATCGGAACAATTAGAAAGGCTCATATTATGCCAGAACATAATATGAGTGTTTCTAATTTTTCAGAATAATTTCCACTAAGTACATATTTCAATATAAGAAATAAACTATGTTTCCGGATTTAAATCGCGTATATTTGTTTTTTCAAACAAACCGACGTTTCGGGTCCTTTACAGGTCCCATGGTCACGGTTGACTGAGGTGGTAGTCTTCAACCAGTTATGTCTAATATTGATGCAAGCCACCCTATTTTTTCACTATAGTTACAATAGTTATTAATTAAATACCTTATTTTTAATTTTACAAACAAAACATTCCAATTTACGCTACATTAAGTTTTGCAAATTATTTTATTGAATGCATTTTTATTAAGTTCAATTTATTATTAATTAATAATAGAAATTAGAAGAAAATTAAAACATATTAATTAGTACTGCAGTCTTATGTCTGTTTGGGATTTTTCATTAGAGGAAATACTGGATCCCAAACTGGTGGTACGGAGAAACCATCTTCCCTGTTGAAATTAGGATGTTTTTTAATTTCAATGGCCTCTCGCAGCATCCTGGGTAGATAACGGACTTCTTTTGCAAGGATAGATAGAGGAAGGAAAAGTTTCATTTCCTATGTGTAACAATCGTGAAAACCTAAGAACTCGATACTTATTTCAAATTTGGCATTCCACCTTTTTTTTTTTTTTTTCACCATTCCACCTAGCCAACGACAGTGCAGTGGAGAAGATTGATTAAAGGTTTACAAAACTTGCTCAAAGTCACGATTCTCAGCAGTGATGGACTGACGGAGGACGATAATAATTTCTTCGGAAAATTAGCTAACTGTAGTCGTACAGAGTAGAGGGCCTTACCATGAACTCTTATTATGATTCAGTTATGTATATACAGACTGCTGGTGAAAACAAAAGTAAGTAAAGTCGCACTTCACGCTCTGAGAACGCACCAAGAACGCATCAGTTTGCAGTTATCGTTTAGAAAGTGCATATGAAGCTTCCGATTTTAAAAATAGT
Organism: Hyposmocoma kahamanoa; assembly: GCF_003589595.1. Classification (NCBI taxonomy): domain Eukaryota; kingdom Metazoa; phylum Arthropoda; class Insecta; order Lepidoptera; family Cosmopterigidae; genus Hyposmocoma; species Hyposmocoma kahamanoa. Next base: position 3,693,565 of record NW_020654080.1, on the reverse strand, counting down.
GATACATAAGTTTCAGTTTATTGCTTAGCAGTTATTCTTTATTTGGTAGTATAACATTTCTGACGTAGCTTTTATTGTACAGAAATTACAAATTACATACAAATAAAACGAAACAGATGAAGTTAATTCATATTGCGCTATCTCAGTCTAACATATGGGATTGCGAAAAAAGAATGCGAATCAAGCGAATTGACATTGTAAGTTTTGAGCTTTTCCAGACGAAGCGAGGCTCACAAATTCTTAAGTCAACTTATTTACAGTGGAAAGTAAAGGGCGATGGGATGGGTGTGTTTGCTTTTATATTTATTTAGTACGAAAATAGTTTATACACAAACATCGTAATTTTTGTTTCAGTCTTTATTTTGAACATTATTTTACAGTAATTAGTGTAGACTTATAAATATTGTTTATTGATTCGTCATCTAATTATCAAAGGTTGTGTCTTTCTATTTTTATTAAAAACATAATTAGCGAATGGACTGATAAAATCCTATTGATGTTATTGTAGTGTTGTTTGTGATAGGCAAAGTGTTTTGACGGAGATTAAATTCTTTAATGGTGCGGAAATAAATGAAACCATTACAAAAATGATTCACATTAATAATGGCTGTACTGAAATTTGGTGCGAATAAATATGGATGTGGTTTGTGAACGCATTCCGCGTTCGAATTTAGAAAATTCAGGATGTCGACTACACCGTGCCAAAAAGGCGGGATGCGACTTAGTGAGGCGTTGGATAACATGCAACTCGCATACAATCCAATTACAAAGCAATTGCACTTTGTGAGTCCGAAGGCTGAAAAAACGCCAGAAGACGTAGCTGATGAAATTGACAAGCTTTCCAAAAAGAGTAGTTTCAGCGACGAAGGGAACTTCTCTATATCAACTTGTGAGAAGAGTGATACCAGTGATTCTCCTAAGAGTACACTCCAATGGGGTGGCAGTGTGAGTGGGCACCAGCGTGGCAAAGATGGAGGTTCATTCTCGAGTACTGTTTCAAGCCTTTCCGAGTGTTCTTTGGGGTCAAGTGCCTCGAAGGAGGATGATCTTGGTGATACTACTTTGGGAGATCAGGAACAGGCTAAGCTGAAGAAGAAAGGACTGTCTGGATTCTTCAGCCGGTAAGTTTATTAGTTGTAATCATTGTGTATATATTTTTTATGAATGGGTAATAAGTAAATTATAAATATGTCCTTAGTATGATGGAAATGACAATCACCAAGACATTTTAACATCTTGTCTAGGTAATATACAAGGTTTGGATGTGTTTTTTTTTTAATTTTTATGGCTCCATCATGGTTGGATAAAATACTGAGTTTTATTGTGACATTAACTGGTGGTGATGAATTGATCATCGCGGATATTTAGGACTTAATATTTTTTTATCTACTCTTCACTCTGAGCTTCATGTCATAAATAAAACAAATTATTAAAAATATAACTTTCTATAATACAAGTATCCATGGCCTGATTTAAAGGTTTGGGCGCACCTGGGTGCAAGATTTTTTTTATTCACAAAATATTTTTCTAAGTCTGCGCACACTGGCATCATGTGTCTAGGCCAGTCCTAGGTCTGTACCTTTAGCTTCTTCCTAAAGTGGGACAGAACTCTTAAAGTATACATATATCTTATTATTACTTAAATGTATGGGTCATTGAATTCATTGGGTGTCCATGAAAATTATAGCATTCAAGCATTATTTCATCATGAGTAACTGGCATGCCATAAAAGTCAACAAAATGGGAAATTAATCCATTGATTTCTCTTTCTCTTCATAACAAAAGAATTCTGTTCAATAACACAAAAATAGAATAGAACTGTGTTATCATTAAATTTTTGTACCAATTTCCCTGAACATGGGGTGTGAATTTAAACAACTTTACAAATTTAAAATTGGAATGTACAAGGAAAAGCGAATGCAGATAGAAATACAAGAATAAAATATATATAATGTTTAATTGTTTTACTATATTTTATGTTAGCTTAAATTCACAGTAATTATAAAAAGACTTTATTTAAAAGAAATTAATGCAACGCAACATTGAAATTTGAACTCTGCATGTTCATTCTTATATTTATTTGTTAATCTCATTCTAATTGTTAATTAAATCTTGATTATCTCCTCCGCCCAATGGCTCGTAATGTGGATGCTGTATGATGTGGTTTGACGTTTAATTCTCTATAGGACCAATTTGGGATAACAACTTGCCTCAATTGGTTCTTATTTGGGTGTTGTGGTCAATTTCTCAGAGTGAATTCAGGTGCTCTCATAGTCACTACAGGGATTTTGTTTGTGACCAGGTAATTGCTGTGATTGTCTGGCACATTATTATTATGTAATGTCAAATTAACCTGTGTCTATATAATATAAAATTTAGTTATTTAACTTTAAATTTAGCTCATTTACAGTCCATTATGTAAGGTATCATGCAATTGCAGGAAGTACTTACTCTTCAGGAATAAATAATTAGGTAACTACTTTCATATTTAGATTGATAGGTGTTTATTACTAGAAATCATTGATTATTTGTTGGTTCCTGTATTTGTTTTAACTTTGAAATTCAGATACAGAGACACTTTATGATGTTGAAAATCTAGTTCAAATTATTTAAAATAATTATCATCTGTTCCAAACAAGTGAAAACTTTGTTTGTCCATATATTATCATTATGAAAGTAAACTGCAATCTTAGATTTTTTTTATTAGTCAAATATTGTTATGTATTATTTCCTTGTTTTATTAACAATGAGATGAGTTATATTAGTTTTATTATAAAAAAAATTAGATGAGTACCTACTCGTCTCATTTTTTTTAAATTATGTAGTTATATGTGATCAAGTGATACAAAAAATTGTATGAAAAATATATTTATTACTTTGCAATTAATAGATGTAAGCACATTTAAATCTAATAACATGCAATCGGTATTTGTGACATTTCATTTTTGTTTGCACCATACCACAAAAGACTAGGGAAATTGAATGTTGTTTACATTCCTTTACCATAATTTTGTGAATCAATTTTAACCATATCACATGACAGCTCAAATAATCTTTTCTGATATTCTACATTCTTTGAAAATCTGTTACTGATGCCTTCTATGCAGTTGCTAATGTACATGCCTCCCTTGTTTTCTAAATCTTTGTCGAAACAAGTGTGAAGAATAGAAATGGCGCCCTTTTCCGGAGTCTTAAAGAACATTTTCATTGCCCAAGGAAATAATTTTTTGAACATACTCTTCTCAAACAAATCAGTGTTGACGATTCCTGGATGAACAGCGTAGCATTTCACTCTGTAGCCTTCGTCAGATAAAAGCTTATTTACGTATCTTGCAGTCATAAGCTGTAAAAAAAAACATGATAAATAATTGTCCATGCATAATAACAAAGTAAAGAAAAAAAAATCTGATTTTTTATCTAAACAAACATAACGTTGTATATACCTGTGCCAATTTAGATTGCGCATATGCAGCTGTTGTGTCGTAATAAGTCTTCATGTTAATGTCCTCATAGTATATTGTGCCGGGGTAGTGGGCGCATGACGTTACGTTGACAACTCTGGCCGATTCTTCGATCGCACCGCCTTTTTTCAAAGCTGGCAAGAGTAAGTGTGTCAAATAGAAATGGCCCAAATGATTTACAGCTAATTGAGTTTCAATTCCATCTTCTGTCAACTGGAAGTCTCCAAACATAATCCCTGCATTGTTTACTAAGATATGAATTTCCGGATACCTTATCAAAACATTGTCAGCAAATTGTTTAACAGATTTCAGTGATTGCAAATCCAGTTCAAATGCATGTAAGTTTTCCGAATTTTCCATTGTATCCTTGAGTTTCGTGGCCTGTTCTGGTTTTCTGATCCCCATAATAACAACCATGTTGGCTTTGAGAAGGCCTCTGATGACTTCCGTTCCTATTCCGCGAGCACCTCCTGTTATAACGGCAATTTTTTTCTTTGCATCTGGTAACACTATTTTATTCCGCCGTATATTCACCCAGTCGTCGATTAGTCCTCCGACGCCGGCTCCCTGCATGTCCAATGTGTATCGAAGTTCACGCAGTAAGTACTTGATAGGTTTATCTCTATTCCTGTACCAGTATATTAGCGCCGCTGTGCCCAGTACAGCGATAGAGGCGATAGCGAGCGACATTTTGAGGTTATGTTTTCGTCCGTACGACGCGGCGCGGCGGTTACACTGGCATTGCTCGGTTGCTTTCACTCGGGTGGAAATCCTCCACGCTTTCTCTCTAGCGTTGTTTGTATTCAATAATGTACCGTTAGTCCTGTAGAATGTAGATGCGCAGGTTGTTGGCAATGATAGGAATTATCGAAACAATTTGCCACAGAAACAGACCAGCTTGTTAAAATAATGGTTATTAAATTGCGCCCAGTCAAAGTTATACTGCGACAGATACGTGTTATGGGCGACTCGAGCCGGAATGGAATGTGAGTCGATGATGTAATCTGTCACCTGTTTTTCAATAATTACAATATCAATTTTTGACAAGTGACATATCTGCCCCGTTTGAAACTCTGTCCGGTTTAAGTTATTAATTGGCATTCAAGAGCACGTCAAGCAGCAAGAGTTAAATTTAAATAACAGTGTCATTGATTTGCTCTTGACCCTGTGCCTAGTGTAAATATTGTTATGCGTTACATAAAACGCTTTGAAATATTCCATCAGTTTACCAGTACGTTCCAGGAAAATCAAACAGGCTATTTGTTTACGATAATATCTACGCATGCGTTTTACGTGATGGTATTTACACTTTATTGCTGTACAAAATTCAGCACTATGACCAGGACGTTACATTTATATTAAAATAGTCATACACCTGGCCGGTTTCTAATTATGGAATTAACAAAATATAATTCTTGTTTCTTTGTGTTATTGTTGGATGTGTTCGACATTAGGTAACGGTATTACCCAGACGTCGACTCGTATCGATTTCGAATGCCGGGTCAAATTCCATATCACGCTATCTCACGATTCTAGTAATTAATAGCTTACATTATAATACTGGTGATAGCATATCTTGACTTTTATTATAAAAAAAAAACAAAAATCATAAATCAAAAATCATCATAGCATTTATAGCGGTACCATCGTCCATCGAGATTTTAATTATGGGTCTTTGAACTTTTATGAATCGGATTCATTGGAGCATAGCGTAAGATTGCTTTATCAGTCTTAGAAGTCGTCTACCCATCTCGCTATGTTCAAGTTTTGTAAAAAAAAACAACGCCAGTCTTGCTAAATATAGCCTTTACGATGTCGATCGATTTACCTAATTCGATCACGGAAAACTTTATTTTACTTATTGTCCTATGTTTTTCAGAGCGGTAGGAACGGTCGCTTCTGAATGGAGACGATGACGGTACAGACCCTTGTGGGGGTCAAGTGCTTATGACTTTTTTCATAAAATATATAAGTGCGCATTATTTGACGTCCATCTCACCTGGCGGATAGTGACGATGAGGTCGGTGATAACGCATGCACTAAATAATACCTATTCAATATTGCCTTGTAAAAGCCCAAGTTATAGCGTTTAGAGAATAAGTTTGCAGGCAGGGAATTCCACTCCATAGCCGTTCGCCATAGAAATGTGGAAACGTAACGCTTCGTGCGAATCTTTGAAATATCCACCATATAGGGGTGGAACCCAAGCCTAAATCCAATCCCCCGGTGATGGAAAGGCGGAATTAAATTGTGTAATTCCATTGCACAGTCTCCGTGATATATCCTGTAGAATACCGATAAGCAGGTAACTTTACGGCGGTGTTCAAGGCTCTGCAGCTTCGCCTCTACTAATTCTGATTCGCCATCGTGAATGTTTAGTGGCAATGCCTCTCGCTAATATTCAATCGAATAAAAAAACAAATACGCATTTGTCCTCTAAATCACTAGATGGAAAGTGACGATGAGGTCGGGTTTGTAGTATGCACGCACTAAATAATATAAATAAATAAATAACGCACACACTCAACATAGCCCCGCACTAGGGAAACCCTGTGTCGCGGGTGCCATGGACACACACATAGACAACCACATGTACACCCAAACTCACGAGAGAAATAATTGTAGGCCATACAAATATTTCTCCCGGCCCGGGAATCGAACCTGGAACCTCTGCGTGGCAGTCCGGCATGGTAACCGTTCGACCACTGAGGCAGTTTAATACCTCTTCAATCTTGCCTTGAAAAGGCCCTCTTTATAGCGTTTAGAGAATAAGTCTGCAGACATGGAATTCCACTCCATAGCCATTCGCCGTAGACATGTGGAAGCAAAACGCGTCGAATACTGGAACATCGTGATGAAACTTGCATATCGAAGGTTCATATCCCTTGGAAAGTGGGTCAGCGCTGCAGACTATGGCCCAAAAACTTTAATTACACAAGAGACTTGTGCCCAGCAGTAGGACGATGAAGATGTTTATTAAATGCTTTTGCCATAGTAAAAGTAGGAATCCTCGCGTGTTTGAGAGGCCTCTCATCTTTTTATCATCCTTTGTGTCGTAATCAAAATTCTGGACGCCATTGTTTATGTTCGTTGCCCTCTGGTTGCAGAGCGTTGCAAAGCACTTGTTTGATGCAAATAGAAATAAGTGAGTTGGTCGATTGTTTTCGTTTAATGCGTGACTTAACTGCACGATTGTATTACTTACACATGAATTTTTACTACTTAACTTTCATTATAATGGTACAGTACTTGTAAAAGAATAGTACTGTCGAATTGTTAGGTTTTCGCGATTGTTACACATAGGAAATGACTAAGGAAATGACCATTGGACCTTTGACGGGCCCGAAACGTTGCTTTGTTCGAAAAACCTAATGCACGATTTGTATTTGAAAAAATACACTACACAAAACACACAGAGCAGAAGCAATTTAAAAAAGCTCATTATACTATTTACAAGTCATAAAAAGATAAGGACGTTACATATGTTTCTATTATGCAAACACGTAGGAAGAAGATGATTGTTAAATACCCTTGTAGAGGCTTTGTCAAAGGGAAAACAATGGTCATCAAATCTTTCTTCGCAATTGCACAGGAAATCGCTGACGCAAGTATTCACGCAAATCAAATGGAATTGCTCAAGAAATGAAAAATGCATTTAAAATCTTGTTCGAACAATGCAACATAAACTTGAGCAAGTTGGCTGTACATACGTAATAACTATGTACGATGGCCGATACCTTACACCCGATACTTGACCGGGAAAACCTGTTCCGACCGCCCTAAGACTCTTACCATTAAACCTGACATTGGAAGGACTCACTACAAACAAAATACATTGCTGGTACCGTAGGTTTCCATTTTAATGAAAGTAAAATTGTTGCAGCGTTGGACAATATTCAAAGACAAGTATCCGAAACGACAGTTTCTAAGAAAGTGTTAGTACAGACAAAGGTGCGTCTCGGTCGCCTGAACAAGCCTTGATAATAAAACTATTTTAAAAGGCATATCGTGTTACATTGTAAACGTGCTGCAGGTGACGACGAAATTACAAGCTTTATTCGATCGTGACGCAGCCGCAGACTGCGTGTCACCTGATAGTGTTGACGCATCTGCTGTGCTACCTGGTCGACAAAAAAGGGACAAAAAAGATTTACTGTGCTCAAAATAAAGAATGTTGGAACACAACCCTAAGAGATGCACTCGTCCTTTTATGAATACAAAGGCTTATCCGGTTTCTTTTGAAGATATAAATTAGGTCACAACATCTTCATTAGCTCTTGAAAAACTCCACAATCCACCTTAAGTGGTTTCGTTTTTATTGTACTGAAAATGGTCACGGAATTTGAACTCTGAGACAAAGTTTCCAAATACAGCTCTTTTTTAAATAGAAGTCCTTATTGATTTTTAAGAGACTTTTAGCTTGAATCGCCTTGGTCGCATTGAAATGACAATGTCATTGTATCCATTAAAGAGTTCGCATCGGTTGGAAAACTGCAAGGTTTCCTCTCATTCATGCTCCTACGCAATTTTTGATGACTTCCTTTTGCGATAATATTGTCTATGATATTGAGTAATACAACGTTTCGATATCCATGTAGAAAGGTTCGAAAATATCGAATTATTCTCTTGAGGTTATTTCTTAATGTCAAATCGTGCATTTGGCATTGTTTAGATTTTAAGTATATTGATGTTTTTGTTTAGATGGATATCAAGCGTATCTGGGCGTGTTTACACGTTTGTAATATCGATCTCGGGGCCATTATTATTCGCAAACAAATTAGACTAGTGAACTTATTCAGATTACGACCTGAAAAACGTTTAATTAGATAGACTGAAGACTCAACTTCAGGAGTCATACTTCTTATTATTTCAAGTGCTCTTAACGTTTAGTTAGATCAGTGAATCAATCAATTCACCCGTTCACACGCTGGGGCAAGGTTCGTCGCCCTATACCGTTTTGCGTTTCACAATCTGGCTTTCAAAGTTATACCAAGTGTTTCGTAGTTTACATTATCCCTGTTGCTAGGTTGCAGTTAGATCTTCGTGTAAAGTCAAGAAGTTATCTTACTTTAAAGAAACAAAAATATGCCAATTAGAAAAGTTGTTTGCTGGACTATCTTGTATACAATACTTCAGCAAAGGACAACATAACGTATATGTTAAAACCATCTAAATTGATTAGTAGCATGCAGATATTTGTTGTGTTTAGCTAGAATAGATAATCACGCACAATACCTTCTATATACCACAACATCTGCCTGAAGTTACAACTTGTGCAATACTTCAGTTTCGAGACTTCAGATAATGTGTACACTGTGAGCATCTGGCACACAAAACGTATTTTAAACATCCAGCGTATTTGGATCGCCTATTATAAGTGTCAAGTAAGTAGTATGTAGTTCTTGGAGAGTAAACTAAATGTGAAATATTTTTCCCATGAATCTCATTGGATATGAAAAAAAAATTGCATAATTTTCTAAATGATGTAATATTAGCGTGTTAACTTCTGGACGTGTTTAGGCTTAATCTTATTGCCATTTAGGAGGGGTGGAGACCTGGATGATTGGAAACACAGGTTTTACCTACCTTGGACACCATTCTCCCATTATAACCTTGTCAATATCGGTATTTACATTAAAAAAGCAACTGCAATATTGAAAGATGATAATGTTACTTACTTCCATCTGTTTTTTTGTCTTTTTTCTATCTTACATTTACTCCGTCAAGTACAATGATTGCAGCAACACGCAGAATGATTACAGCAACAATTTTAAGTAATAAATTGAAAAACAATTAAGAATTCGCCAAACAAGCTAAACATCTACTTCTTTGGAATCACTTTGTACAAATTGCTATTTCTATGCCGTACTTTCTCAAACTCGTATCGTATAAAGAGTGATTTTTCAGGAGATGGCAAAACTTTCTATTTATTTTAAATTTCTTATCAAGGGTGTTAATTTGGATACATTACTTTAAGAATAGGTAAAAGCCAGTGTATGAATATGAAGGTATTGTGATGTTAAATCACCCTGCAAATTTGTATATACAATCCATTTTTTGCATTAAAAAAAATATTTTAAATTTAAAACTGTTTATTACAAATATTAATAACAAGTTACAGTACATTCAAGGTAGAATCTTAAAATTAAAGATTATTTATCCCTTTCTAGTGAGTTGCGTTAATATGTAAGGTACAACAGTTAAATCAATGACCAGTTTGTGTATGCCTCCTCTGATATTGATCTTTCATATAAAATCTTTTTTCACAGGAAGTTCACACATCCAAACTCTTTTACCATAATTATTGTTATATTTAGGTATATCATACATAGGTAGATGTTATAGTGTACGTAATGAATTCGGTCTAATTTTAACTTTTAACGACTTTATTTTTCCACAATTTTCGGTTATGATTGCTAATTTAACTTTATCAAAGACATTCATTACGTTACAGTACTGAAATAATTGGTCATAATTATCTTTAAATTTATATCTAATTCTAGGAGGTACAATGGTCTTAAGCAATCTTATTTGAAGGCTATAAATATTCTGTAGGAATGTTTTGTACGTACGACCATAGCTCGAAATACAATAATTAATTATAGAGTCAGCCAGTGCCAAATATAACATTCTCAATGTATTATATGGTAGTTTTTGTTTGAGTATACATAACTTGGAAAGTACCGTCCTAAGCTTTCATTAACTTTTTCATTTTCATTAATTTCAGTAACTTTGTGCTTTAAGATAGGATATTTGTGAAAGCAAGGCAACGATTTGTAACATTTGTGAGCTACTGGGAGATTGGGAAGAAGAAAATAAATTTGTATTGGTACTTTTCGTGTGTCTGACAACTATATGTATATCACTTAGCAGTATCGGGAATAGTCGCGTTCCAATGTTTTTGAGCTTTTATTACTTCTGTATCTATATTATGACTACACGCAAAATAGGTGTCTACAGTGGCGAATTTGCAGTCTTTGCCGCCCCAGGCTCCAGGCCATGTAGTCAGTACCACTTTCTCAGCACTCATATACCTACTGGTAAACATATCTATATTTTATACATTTATAAGTAAAATGTACGAAATTTTAGGAAGATTATTGTTGTACGATGCGGTGCGTTGCGGCCCGCCATAATGAGCATAATCCTTTAAAACATTTAGGTACTTTGAGTTATTTCTTGTCATCATCAGTGAATTTTTTGTCACGATTGGCTGCCCCTAAAATCTGGCCACCCTATGTCCGGGCCTAGAGTGGCCAGAGGGCAAATCCACCACTGAGTGCCTAGTCGTAGAGTTGCGGATACCAGCCCGTTACATCATACTGCTCTCCTTACCATAACTAACGTAATCGACATTATTAGCGTAATAGAGTTTTTAACATATCTGGGATCAGCAAAACGAGATCTACAACCCCTCTAATAGTTTTTTTAATATCTTATTTAGTATCCATTTGACTGAAATTTTTTTGGTGTCAATAAAACTTTGGGGGCCAATATCTCGATAGTTACGGAAATGCAAATGCGTCAGTTATGACTAGGCGGTCTGCATACCATACTATCTACCCAATATCACCATCGTTGGTCTTGTGCGTAATGACTAATTAATGTTTACCTAACAATCGAATGCCAGCAGAATTTACTACACATTACCGCCACCTGTTTGTTACGTCACTGCTTATTCACAGGCATTATTATCGATGTGCAATTATGTCATCATTATTTAGAATGTTTCTGCTTTCTTTACAATTCTCTAGCCAAATAGTGGAATTTTTTTATAGGAATGTGAACCTTAATGAACAATGGCTCGTAGTGTTATTATTATGGAAATTTTTGACCGGAAAGAAGTTGAATCCAACAAAGGGTTAAGCGCTAAATAATAACAGATAGTGTTTTTTAAGAGAGTTGTATTTGTGTTCTCATAACAAAAAAATATTATGTGATTGTGTATTTTCATTTGTGATAAATCATTTAGAATGTGCCAGACAACCACACCAATTGTCGGGTCTCAAACTAGGGAATTCCCTGTGCCACAGTAACGGAATTCATTTTAGGACACTACTATGATATACAAAAGTTCATTTCCCAAGTTGGTTCTACCGGGAACCTCAGCATACAGCGCCCACAGTGTAAATCTTGGGACCACGGAGCATGTCTATTTAAAAGTATCTTTTAAAATATAATATTTTTTACTGCCTAGGCACTTCTGAGATACTTATAAGACACTGTGATGTGTTAGAAGTTCAGCAGGGCTAGCACGACAGTCGCGACTAGCGCGAAAGCAACACAGATGCTAGAATAGCAGCCTTTGTCGCTCTCGCGCAAGTCGTGTCCTGTAGTGCTAGCACAACTGGACTATTATTCAATACCAGTTATATCTGTTAATGCAATTGAAACAAATATATTAGCCCTGGTTTCGCCTAAAACCTATAAACGACGTTTGTTTAGAATTTCATCGATGTAGTACTCGTTGTTACCATCTCTATTATATTGGTCCACTTTATAACGTCAAAAGTGACCAGATAATAATAATTACGAGTGAATAAGGCACAGTTAGCGTTGCTATGGCCGGCATTTTGTAAATTCGTGACTCATATTTGAGTCATACAAGACGCCGATCGCCATTGCAATGGCGTGGGAAGTCATGGTCTTGGAACCATAAAACTGAAATGGGTAATTAGGATCTAACCAATCGACTGGTTTACTACGAATTTGTAAATTGTACAAGAGCAAAGGTATATATGTAATCTCACACTATTAGAGCTAAACTTTCTGTCACGATTTTCTTAGAGATCCCGGCAAAGCACTCTGGCATTGTAGATTAATAACACATTGCACTAAATAATCAAATGGTCGCTTTTGCCTGATATAACAAGTTCAGGAACCTTTTTTTAATGTGAACTAGACTAACGCTTGGTGCATTCTCACTTGATATTAAGCGACGATTTGAGTTAATACGCGATTGTCTAGCCTTGAATAGCCCTAAATTGTAGCCTTTGGGTAGCATACATGACGTCAGTGCATCAGGAAGCATGCCACAAAGGGCTTTATGTGAATTGGTGGTAAGTCAATGACAAGGATGAAGTGTTCGACTTTCTAGTAGACCGAACGAGAAATGGTGAGGATGGAACTAAATTGTAAATTGAACTAAGTTGTAAGAACTTAAACACAGCTGTAGAGGTTTCTCACAATATGTCAAGAGTCCAAACCACGTCCAAACGTATCAAGATATTGCATACTTGTGCGCTTGTAAGCAAAAAGTATCGCCGAACTGATAAACTTAACATTTCAATGTCCATTGGACGTAATCTGACATTTACGTAAAACAGCAGAACAATGAAATGATAATACGTGTTACCAAAGAACTTTTACGAAATTTGTCATAATTTAGTCTGATTACGTTTAAATTTCGTTACCGAAATGGTTTTCAAGTAATGTTTTTTTGTATGAATTTGGCTATGTCAGGAATACAACAAGTTTTGCGGATAGCAAACATTGTGAATATGATATTTTAATTTTGTATATCAAAAAATAAAATAAAATAAAGAGGACTCTTGATTTACATCTCAAGGCTAAAGACACACGTGTGGCATTTCACGGCGTTTCATTAAGCCCGTTTTAAGCCACTTTATTAACTTTCATGGTTATTCACTGAATGATTGTCACTAGTTAAAGCCGCTTGAAAAGCAACCATATATTTGGCGACTACAAAACCATTACTTCAAGGTTTTACAACGCGTTTTCTCTAGCACTTATTACAATAGTCTATAGTTACTATCTGGAGTAGATGACGTGATATTCGTAACTACAGTGAAAGCGAACCACCATTACGAAAGTTGCATGGAATGGTTAAATTTAATAATTTGAGTAGGTACCAGTTAACTTTCTTAATTTTGTTCAACGTTTTGTTAGATGCTTCGTGACCGCATAGACTTTTTGTTATAGATATTTGAGAATAAGTATTTTTTGGTGATTGGGTAATAAATCTATTTATTCAGTAAATGTGAGCGGCGAATAATTACTCATTAAACACCATCAATGATGAGTAATGAATGACATTGTTCTAACCTATTAGTCGCTGTTAAAAAGAAATATACGCCATGATTGCCTTCCGATCTCGTCACGTCATGCTATTGACTTCACGCCCCATTTCCTTCAGCCGTCTTCGTTTGTTCAACTACCCCTATTATCGGGCCCGATCAGACCCGAAAACCTCAAACTGAGTCAGTGAACTTTAGAAGTCGAATAGAATTCTGTATTTGAATTGTATATCAACGCGTTATATTAATGTAGTTTGATGTGACCCCAAACCATTTTTTCACTTCGTACACAACCCAAACAGCTAAAATGCTCCAAAAGTTTTTTCATAAGAAGTTTTAGAATTCTTTGTCGTCTGGTTGATTTTATATTCAAGCTGATGTTAGTTGTCAACGTTTTATAATGGAGTATTTTCCATTTGAAATTTTTAGATGACTCAAAGTAAACTAAGTACGTAATGAAAACCAAAGGTCATCAAATGGATCGTCATCATCTCGACTCGAAGCTTGCTTGCTTGATTGCTGGGTGATAGCAATTACGAACCAATAGATTGAGATTGTGACACATTTACGAGGTCGCAATGAATGGACTCTTTATACAAAAGAGCAATTTAGTCTAAGGCCTTAATCGGTCTCTAAATGTGGCTTTTAAATTATGTCAAATGTTTGGAATGATTGTTTGGAATCAAAGTAATAGATGGTCTTCTTTAGGAGGTCAAAGATGTCATGTCGGTTAGGAAATATTCGTATGGATGTATATCAAGCAGTAATTATTTGAATGCTCTATTCATTTGGGTCTACAGAGGATTTAAGAACTGGATTAGAAAAAACCTTTCCTGTTTTGTTAATCTTTCGTCGTTTTTATTTGTCGACGGGAGAAATGTTCGAAAGATTCCACATAACTCGAGGCCGTGCCGTACGTACGCCGTCCTGGGGGGAAATCAAGTTATGTGGGATTGCTACCCACCGCCTAATTGCAAAACCCTCTCCACTCTCCCCCCTCTTCTACGGAATGTAACCAATGCTTCTCATGCATATCGCCTTTTCCTCCTCCTGGCTTCTGATCCTCTCTACTACTTGCTTCGTGCTACCACCACACAAGTTGGCTTTCCGGAATCGCTGACGTATTTATGTGGACGACTAGAGCTCTCCACTTTGGCTGTCCACGACTCCGATGTCCCCTATTAGTCGCCTTGTACGATAAACCGACGACCGGTACGACAGGGCATGCCGTAGTTCTATTCTTGTGCCCGAAACTACAGGGGTCAAGAATAATTGTACCTAGTAAAAATTTGTATTTCCCAATTCAAAGGCCTCTTATCGCTTACAACCAACGACAATACACTTCTATAAAATCAAATATTATGTAGACATTTTCTCGTATACAATAGCTTTGTAATATCATTGTAATTTCCACCATACACGAGCACCGAAACGTCCTTGCATTATCTACAAAACAATCATATTGGATGGACTTCAGCTGTATACAATGACTATATTTTCCTTATTTGCAATCTTCATTTTCACTGTTGGCATCATCTGTTTAACTTACCATTACAGTTTTTTTGTTGTCTGCTTGACCGGCCCGTCTTCCGGAGGGCGCAATCGACTGGAATACCGCCGAATGACCTAGAAAAGTACTCACCGATAACATAGTATTGATTTTTTTTAAACAAATACTCGTTTTAAGGAGGATGGTGTGTGTATTGTAGTCTGGTCTTAGGGTATGTGTGTGTGTGTGTATCGAAACTCCTGTCGTGAGTCCTTAAAACCGTTTTATGAACAAATACGAGATGGATATTGTATAACTGGAGCGACCTGTCAAAAATATTTGGCACTTTTGTCAAAGAGGGAATATAGAGCCACAAACGATGGGATAAAGATAGATAAATATCATAAATCGTACTCGAAAATTCTAAAATAATACCTAATTAGTCACAGTTATCAATATCTTATAAATGATTACCATGTCGATATTTGTGACGTACTTACAGTGGAAATTATTCACGATATAGTGACGTAATTACGAACGATCCGTAAATAGTTCGGTATTGAGCGTCGTTTGAAATGAAAATTACATGAAATTAGAGAACGATTTATGTCGTCCTCGTGTGTGAAAATTGTTCCTCTTGGCTGCTATATTAGTTCATTGCAATACAAAACTTCCACTGGTTAACTACAATTTCTTATTAGACTTCAAAACAGCAATATTGAACTAAACCAGACATTCCCAAACTTTTTTCTGTTCTGCGTAGACTAATAAGGGTTTTTTTCTTCACGTGTGTTTTTGACAGCTAACACTTCGATAAATGTAACTTTATAGTGAGAAACCTTATAAAAAAACACAAGTTAAGTTAATCAAAATCAATGTTTAATAACTCCATGTTTTGTTTGTTATGAAATATTTCATAGGTAATTTATATGCCTACATAAGAAAGTTAAGTATATACATAGGCACTGTGTAATGTGGATTATTCCATTTGTGGAAAGTAAAAATTTTAGTCAAGGCTTGACTAAGTGGGATTCACTCTCGTGGACCCTCATTAACGTCATGCGACCTCCTTTTTCCGCTGGCATGTACCCCTTGTAGGTTAGAGTGGACAATTGAGTTGAGACCACTTTGGGAATCATCGAACTAAATAAACTCAATACTTGTGTTAGTTTTATTTGGCGGAAATGCTGTGTCTGGAAGAAATCAGTCATTCAGGAGATAAACAGTAGTGTGTTTTTAAGATACAAAGTACAGAAGTGGTAAGCGACACATCTACTAATAATTTCTACTTCAATCATAAAGACTGCACCCGTTAACCTGAGACATAAAGTTGACAAATCCTATGTACCTGTAGTATATTCAACTATGAATCATAATTATGGGAACCTAATTAACGAGTCGCGGTAGACAGCTTATGTGAGGTGAAGGTGGTGGTGTAGTTGAAACGCCTTTTAACTGTCAGGCACTACCTTTTTTTTTTTTTTTTTTTTTTTGTAGCTGTGGCAGCCCAGTTGAATAACGCTTACTTCTCAATTCAGATGCCCAAATTTCGAATCCTTGTTTCAGCATATACTTGTGACTTCAATTTCTAAATTGTATTTGTGAATGTTGGGTAGCAATTCCTCTCGCTAACTGTGATAAAAGACATCGAGATGAAACCTGTGTGTTAAAGATGGTTTACAACATTTGGAAAAACACTGAAATCCTCATCCATGGGGCCAGTATGAGTGTGTAAATTTTTTTTATAATACCAAGTGACGTGACGAACTAGTCGTGCGCCTGATTGTAAGCCACACGCCTATCCATAACAGTTGCAGTGTCACTCGGAGCTTTAAATCTCAAAGATCTGAGGGGCACTACCACTGCGCCCGTCACTCTGAGACGTAAGGTGACAAGTCCCATAATGCCTGTAATTTTACCATCCTTAAATCCTCTTAGTAAACAAGACTCGTGCTCAAAAGTGGACGTATAATGGGTTGATTGTGTTGATGCACCTGTCCCGCGTAATAGAACAACACGATACGAAATATCATTAATTTCACACTATTTACACACATAAATCATAATATTATCAAGCAATGTACGCGGAAATCAGAGATAGCATCTGCAGTCTGTAACTCGTAGGTTATCAATAATATTTTAAAAATATATTTTCCCGATGAAATTATTCCATTACGAGTTAGTGGTTTTGTTATCGACGATGATCGAAGGAAATTAGCCGGGTAAAAGATGAACATGGACGATAAAGCACTCGTGTGCTTTATCGTCCATGGAATTTATGCTTATCAGTATTGGAGGTCAATAACAATGGCTGTACGACACCCGCATTCTAACCATAACGAGCACAAGGGAATTTTGTACGTTATTAACGTACTGTAGCTCAGAAAAGATCGCCGCTCAGGAAATTTCAAGTAATTTTAAGGGAGTCGCCACACTTACCGACACGGAATCGCGTTAAGCCGGTCAGAAAAGGTATTATGTCCATGCATGAGGAGCGAAAAAGACGTTGCGCCTTTCACGTTGGCGGTCCGAGCGGAAGCGTAATAAAGCTTTTTCAGTAGGGGTAGCACGACAAGACACGTCTTGTACGAGAGCGACATAAAGCGCTTACGTAGATATACTTCTATTTTCGCAGACAGAATAGCAAAATCTCGCGCGTTTACGTCGCTTTCGCGCAAGTCGCGTTCTGTTGTGCTAGCCCTACTTACCTGACCGACATAATGCGTTAATACGATTCCGCGTTAATATGTGTGGTCTCTCCCTAAAGAGTAAAGAACTCCCTATATTGTTATATACAAGATTATTTTAACTATAGTTCGTAACACTCTATTTCTATAATACTCTAGGTCTATTTATGTAAGACAATGTATGTTGGTTATATCATTTTTATTCATAATATTCTCGTTTTATTTTGACTTGATTTGGGTTCAAAAGTAAAAATTGCCAATTTTCGATTTTAGCGGTGCGGTTTGCTAAGAGAAGAATATCGCAACGCTTGGTGTAAAGTCCAATCTGTAAAATGGCAACTTTTGAGCACAGAGGAAACAAACAAACATTCTACAAACGAATGAATAAATGGATGAGTTATAAAATTTCACATGTACATAATTTGTTTCATGTGGTTTGTCTTATTTTTAACCGACTTCAAAAAAGGAGGAGGTTCTCAATTCGACTGTATGTTTTTTGTGTGTACTCCGGTATTTGTTAAGCAATTTCGAAGATTCTTTTTTGTTGGAAAGTAGGTACCTCAATATTGGTCCTATTTAAATTTGAAGAAAATATTCCACATATGTTATAATTATTGTAACTTTCACATGATATGATAAAATCACTTTGATGTATAGTCGCATGTGACTTTATTAAACGATATGAATTTTGTTCTTTTTATTCATCGGTCGTATAGTTTCTCTCTGTTTCATAACAACTAACAAGCAATCGTTTACTAAACCGAGATATTTCATCGACTTATGCTTGTTAAAGTTATCAAATCAATCAGTTGTAGTTATATAATTGGAATAACGTCGTGTGGCAAAGCTGCGTGACGAAATGTTTGTAAATCGTCATAAATTGTTTTCTTTATTCTTTATGCTCTGGCCACACAGAGGCGGCCGCGGAAGCGTTCCTGGCGCGAGAATTTTTGTAATGTACGAGTTCATATGAACCCTGCCATATTGAAACGCGCGGTGAGGCCTACGACTTGTTTATCTCGTCATTTGGTAAAAAAAGAAAACCTGGATAGCAAATAGCAGTATGTGTTTGTTCAATGCGAAGTACTAGGAATGTGGTACTTTCGCAGGATTAGCGTCAATAAAAGAAGAAATTCTTCTTCATTACTATCCGACAGTGACATGGTGCTTTCTTTATCTGTGTTGAAAACTTAGAGGATGAAAAAAAGGCTGGAAATGGCCTTTGCGCCGCTTTCTGTGCTGTGTGGTACGCCCCGCCACGCATATGCTTCCCGCAGGTCCGCACCCGGATCGCTTTTCCCGCTATATCGCGTCTGTGTGTCCTGATGTTTATTCTTATTTATTTGCGGTACATGATTTAGGCATAGTACATGTTTTTATATTAATAATGATATCAATTTATGGCCCCTAAACAGGGCACAGCAAATAGTAGAAGAGAGGACTAGTCTCATAATTGTTACACTTACTTAATATACAATTAGGTACCTACCAAAAGTTTTATATAATTTAATATTGCTAGATTAATCGACGTTCAGATTATTTTAAAAACTCTATAACTCATGCAGGAGATTTCCTAGTTTACAAGAACGTTGGTGATTAACATTGTCACGTAAAATGGGTTTAAAAAGTTCTAAAAGTGGCAGCACCGCCGACGCTACACGGGCTTCGTTCTTTTCGCTCGTATTACGTGGATATAAAGCTTTTTCTGACCGGCTTATCACCATTCTGTGTCGAAGTGTGGTGATTCCCTTAAGCGACAAAATGGCCGACGATGTTACGCGTTTGTCGAATAAAAACCCATCCACTCTAACCTTGACTAGACCAAATAGTAGCTTTCGGCAGTATATTCCATTCCGTTGTCGTATGCATGATCAATGATGAAGTAAAGCGCTTGATTCTTCAAATCCCATCCGTAGCTTATCCCGTAAAGGTGAAATTAATCTTTACGTTTTACGTACTGCGCATACTTCACGACATGTGTCCGAAGTTCAAGAAGACAAGTTCTTAAGACCTTCCGATCCCAGTAATGCTCAGATTACTGCTTAGCGGCAGAAATAGGTAAGGTGGCAGCACTTCCCTAGACGAACTCTTTTACAATAGCTCTACTTCTCCTGAACGACTCCACCAGTTCTTGACAATTAGCCTCTTTTCTATTCGCTAGTGTATTGGCGCTTTCACGTTTCAGGAACACAGTTGAGTTAACATTTTTCTAGTAATTACCTCTATTATAACGTGAATGGATTGGACGAGAGGTGTAATGATAAGATGACAAAATATAACACTGAAAAGCTGATGAGTCAGGAGCTTTTTGAAGTACCTACTGTAGAAATAAGGCTATAATAAGGCAAATAATAATTTAGTACTAGCATAAACGATACAAATGCGTTTAAAATTTAGATTTCCAATACAAGAATTCGTGCGAATACTAGTTTGCATTTGATATAGCCACGGTATACTTTATATTTTTGTAATGAAAAGTTTTTACGTACGAAACTCATTCGTAACTAAGCTATTGTTCTTACATTTGTTATACTCATGTTATACGCATGCATGATATGCTATCATACTATGTACTCCTATGAGTATGATGCTTATACTATTACCTACAAGCAATTCTCGACTTTGGGACTGACTCTATAATCTCTATACCCTCAACCAGTTACGTCCCTGACAAACCTCTTCTGCCTCCTTCATTTGCATCACGTTTATTATTAGTACTTTTAATCGGGTCTGTTTAGGGACGTTCTCTATCTAGTTGAGATATGTATGCCGAGGTCGATTTTTCCCCACTTTTTCGTCCGCGAATGTTAAAACATGGAAATACTACTACATTCAGTAAATACCTGTTTTCATGCAAGTAACATGTAATGTGTAACAATATTGCATACTACGTTGCATGTTCGCATACCGTATCACAGTGTCAAAATTTACATTGTATTTGTGCCTTATTTTACGTAATTCTCGCTTTCGCTTTGGCTTTCATTTGTTTTTTAGCAATATAGTTTTTGTTATGAGAAATAGTACATGTATTTTAAAACATTCGATGTATGATATTGGTATTGTTTCCTTGCAGAAGATATATTGATTGATTTACAAGTAATTTATATTTGATGTGCTTTCATATTAGGCTATAATTCATATGTGTAATCGTAATCACATCACAACGAGATCTGGTTTTTTTATAACTGAACTAGATCTGTCATTTCTTTCGAGGTTTATATTATTTTAGTTTTGTATTTGTTGGTGTCATTCTGTGCTGGGATCGAAATGTAGTGGCCATTTTCACCTCAAAAAAATTATGACTAAGAATCTGCTATCTTATCTCAAAAAATCCTTGTCGAACTTATACGATAATATAATCTAGTCTCTGTTTAGTTGATAACAAAATCAAACCCGCATTCCTTGACCTCGACTTGACCACATTCCGGTGGCTCATTTTTTACATCTTCCTGGGGTCCTCTCGCGTCTGAGGTTGGAAAACAACGTGGCAATCTTGACTTGTCCGAGTTGGTATTGCAACCGAACCATTCCGCTACCGACACCTAGTTTTCTAGCGATTTTGTCCCGGATGATAAGCTAGAGCAATTTGTACTTATCGTTCCTCATGACGTGATCGAAGTAGGTACGACATCTTTCTGTGCTTAATGGTGTTCAAAAACTTTTCATCATCATCAACCTATTTTTCCATCAACCTAGCCTTGTAAACGTTTTATTAAAAAAAAAAACCGACCTCAAACGTTCGTAGAATTACTATCTTTTTGCCAAGTTTATACATGTAGCACAGAGAAGAAATTTACAGTTTCGAAATGTAAATAAAATAAAATAAAATAAACGCGTAGAAAAGGCGTAACAAATCTAAGGATTCTGGCTCCTAAACTAGACAAATGTATGTGTCTTAGGAGACAGTGTCAAGTATTACCTATATAAATATATTTTAAACAACTATTGAAATCGTTTACGGGATTTTGCGCGAAACTCAAGATCTTACCAACAAAAAAAAAGAATCACTAGATGTCACTAGCGGCTACGAATGCCGAAAGCCGGTATAAAGATCTATAACAAAAAACAAATAGGAGAATTTCGACGGCTCGCTAACATGGAGCAATGCTACGGTGCAGCATGAACGTGGGTTCCAAGTCTCACTCAGTCGAAAAATTTTTCTACGTGTTCGATTTTTGCATTCATAATCACAAAAAAAGAATCATCAAAACCGGTGCACAAGGTTATCGCGTAACATACATACAAAAACTAGTACAGTCGAATTGAGAACCTCCTTTATTTTGAAGTAGGTTAAAAAAAGTGTGGAGTGGGATAATAACGGCTGAAGAATGAATTGAAATAGAAAGACATCAATATTATTTTTAATATTGTTATTACCATGCGTTATACAAGAAAACGTGCTGTATACACCTTATTAAATGTATAAAATATAGTTCAAAAACACCTGTACACCAGTCTCTTGCCGGTATTTACGCATGCGGTGTTTTTCTATGACGTCTCTTGATATTTAAACTATATATTTGCCCGCTATCGTCATTATGGGTGCTGATAAGTGTTTCGAGATAATGTAAGTTTGTACTTTATTGTTTGTGTTTTTAATAATAACGTAGGATTTACATTGTCAAATAATCGTTGTCGAGTTTAGTCTCCATGGGTGACCAGTAGACTGACTGCCCACAAAGACAGTCTGACAGAAATTCAAAATTAGAACGACTTCTGGCCGAAAGACGACAAAGGTCATTCTCACCAAATCGCTGATATGAGATGACTCTATCAACTGTACCTGGTCGATATTCCCTTCCGGCGTTTTTTTGTCATCTTGTATGCGACTAGTCCAGGAAAGGAATTCCCTGTCTTCGACTATGTTTCCGAGCACTTACGTATACAATCCGAGTACCTTTAAGGTACGACTGAATAGGCGTCTTCTGGGCGAGCTTTTTTTGTAGCAGTTGAGCACCTTATCCAGGGTAGTACTGCCACCTTACGTATTTCTGCTGCTAAGCAGTTATGTCAGCGTTACTGTGTTCCGGTTTTGAAGGGTAAGGATGCTGGTGAAATTTCAGCCACATGGGACTTGTCAACGTATAAATCAGGGTGACGGGCGCAGTGGCAGTGCCCCTCAGATCTTGTGTGTCACAGCAACTGTTATGGACAGGCGTGGTAGCTTACCACCAGACGCACGACTAGTTCGTCCCGTCACTTGATATTATAAAAAAAAGAGATCGTTCCATCGTAGACCCTTTCCTTGGTCAAAAGCACGTCCATTTACTTTAAAAAAGACTACTTACCTGGGCTTCCTAATATTATACAGATAGATCGTATATAATTCTCGTAATATGTTGAACTATTTGATTTACTAAATTGACATTATATTTTTGTATACGTTAAGGTTAAAAATCTGTCGATATTCTTAATTGAAAATTATTCACTTGTCGTTGTGTCCTTCACGGTGTTTTTTACCTTTCTGAATAGCTTTTCAGAATGTGTCTTAACTTATTATAACATGTTAAGAAGAATATTAATTTTTCATAGTAGCAGATGTACAATTAATACGAGGAATAAAAATTATCTGGTTGCTCTTGACTGCCGTCTTTACAAAGTCACGAATACGATCAAAGAGCCATACATGCGGTAATAATAAGATTCCAGTTGATATTCAAAATTTGCCATTTACGAGGTCTCAAACTATAGTGAAACAAAAACTTTATTCTAAAGGTTATTTATTATTTAACTGCCTCCGTGGCCGAACGGTTACTATGCCGTTCTGCCACGGACGACTGCCATGCAGAGGTCCCAGGTTCGATTCCCGGGCCGAGAGAAATATTTGTATGTCCTACATTTATTTGTCTCGTGAGTTCGGGTGTAATTTGTAATTGTCTATTTGTGTGTCCATGGCACCCGCGACACAGGGTTTCCCTATGTCGAGTGTGTGCGTTATTATTATTATTATTATTATGCATTGTCTACGTAGTTTTTGTCATAATACATGATAGTAGTGACCCGTCTAGCTCTTTTAAATGTGTACATGTGTTCGTGACATGCGCAGATGTTGAATTTTGCGCATTAAAAGTACCAAATTCGTTTTAGCGGAATAACTCTAAAACTAAAGGGATTAAAAAAAAACCGTAGTGACAGTTGTCGATCATGGATAAATATAATTAATTATCTAATTTTTGTCCTAATAACCTGTAGCATTTCGAGGATGAATCGAAAAAATGTGAAAATTAGAGGTCATTTCGTGATTTTTATCTATCGAGGAAACTTTATTGTTTTATGTTTCTGATTAATGTCTATGCTTGAATATATCGTGTAGTTACTCATATAATATTTTATTTTTAACTTTAAAGTCGATATACTCCTCTAAAATCAAATCGAAGATTAGGAATTTTTCACACATTTCTAGACTTCCGTAAGTTTCATTCGCTCACCAGAAAGGATAGCTTTTTAGTTTGAAAAAGCACTACGTAAAACGAGCAAATGTTTGTATATTTGCCATCCATTCGCGACGCGTGGGGCCTAACAGAAATAGTCGCGGGCTGTATAGCTCCAGGTTTGTATTCATAGTTGTATAATATGTTGTTTCCTTTGTTCCTGAGAACAGAACAGTAAAAAATTGCTTTTATGACACCGAATTATTATCCTGAAGTATTATTTTTTATGAAGTAATGGAACAAGCCGTGGGCCTGTGGCGACATGCCTATTCGTTACAGATGCAGTGCCACTCAAAGTTTATAATACGAAGATCTCAGGGGCACTGCCACTGCACCCGTCACACTGAGACATAAAGTCGACAAGTCCCATGTGCCTGTAATTTCACCAACACCCTTAACCTTCAAAACTGGAACGCAGTAATGCATTACTGCTTGGCGGCAGAAATAGGTCGCCACCTTAACTATTCTACTTTGCAATTTTTTGTTTTGCTAAATATCGTTGGTTTCCTTATGGTTCCCGCGTATTGGAATCGAGCCAATTTAAGAAACTAAAAAAACTAAGTTAAAACGAAACCAGGACTTTGTAGAGCAAATATATTTGTTAGTGGTACTTATTGAGTCATTCACATTCCACAAGTGGTTAAACACTTGCACAATAGTGTAAGAATGTAATGAAAATACAATAGAATCTTTGTAAAATTCAATGGACACAAATGAAATTATGTGTTACCATAATAAGTACAGTCTAGGTACAAGCTCCATTCTCAGTACAATAAGTGACGAAGCAGTAATAAAACGTTTTATTAGTTTCATTTTCAAGGTGACGTAACTTTTGTGGTATTAGTTTTAAGATTCCATTCCGTTTGTGAGACACGTGAGTTTGAATGTCAAGGTTAGATTAGCTTCTGAACACGCACAGAATATTCGATTTTTTTGTTTATTAGCAAATAAAATGCGACGTGCCGTGCACTTTGTGAATTTGGAAATCCAGTATGTAAGATCAGCTTCATAAGTAATATCAATAAGGTGCAAAATTAGTAATAGTAGAGTCCCTCGTTTATTTTTTTATTTATTTATTTATTTATTTTCGGGTTATTTATAAAATATTAACAACTTCGCAGCACTATATTACTAACATCATAAACAACAACTTTTTCTATGAACTTTTACAAAACATATAAAAAATTACCAAAATTAAACTTTTTAAGTCAAAGTCAAAGTATCATTTATTCCATAGGTAAAGTAAATTTACACTTGAAAATGTCACATTTAATACTGCTCGTTCGCTACGCTGACTTCCCTGAGAAGGACGAGCAAGGAACTCTAGCTCGTTTCAAAAAAACTTAACACTTTGAATCAAATTGAATATACAAATTTGTATGGATTCTGGAGTCATGTAGTCTTACATTTTGAAATATGATTTTCAATCAAAATATTTTAATGTAGTTTTTAAACTTAGGAAATGATAATCTTAATATATGCTCCGGAATCTTATTGTAAAAACGTACACAGTTCCCCATAAAAGAGTCGTTTACCGTGATTAAACGAAATCGTGGTACCATGAGTTTGAACTTAGCTCAAAGATTAATATTATGAACATCTTCTTTCTTATTGAAATGATGTATATTTTTACGGACATATAAAATATTTGAGTAAATGTACTGTAATGCCACAGTCATGATACCAGACTCCTTAAATTTTTCTCTGAGAGAAACCCGAGAGCCTTGACGATGCACAGAACGAATCGCTCGTTTTTGCAATACAAATATGGTTTCAATATCTATCGCTTTACCCCACATCAAGAGTCCCGTAGGACATTATACTATGGAAGTAACTAAAGTAAACTAGTCTAGCAGTACTGACATCGGTAAGCTCACATATTCTGCGGACTGCGTATGCAGCGGAGCTTAATCTGCTGGCCAGGGATGATATTGTTGTACTATCTAAGTTTTTGTTGTACTATCTGACACTTTTTAGATCTGTATTTGGTAATAAAGTAGTAAGTTCAATTGTATAAGCGTCTCGTCCCCGACGACCTCTTCGCCCGCTCCTGACCAAATGGGAACCCAAAAGGGGTGAGAATGTCTGTATTTTTTACTATATCAAATGACGCGATATGAACAAATCGTGCTTCTGGTGGTAAGCGACAACGCTTATCCATGATAGTTGCATTGCCACTCAGAGCTTGAACCGCAAAGTTTTGAGAGACGCTGCCACTGCGCCTGTCACCCTGAGACGTTAGTTAACAAGTCCCTTGTGCCTGTAATTTTAGTGGCTGTAAAGCTTCATGCGAAAGAGTTCGTCCAGGGAAGTACTGCCACCTATTTTCTGCCAGTAATGTGAGCCTTGTTACGTTCCCGTTTGAAGGGTTAAGGGTGCTGGTGAAATAACAGGCACATGGGACTTGTCAACATGAGTCAGGATGACGCGTACGGTAGTGCCCGTCAGATCTTTGCGATCTTAAGCTCTGAGTATACTGCACTGCATATGTTATAGACAGGCATTTCGCTTACCACCAGGCGCACTAATAAACAACTGAAACTTTAATTAATATTTTTTAAATAAATTAAGCATTCATATTTGAATGAATGTTTAATTCTTAATAAATCGTGATGATAAGCTGTTTGTATTATTATGCCTACTAATACGATTTTAGTTTGTATTGTATTGTTAAAAGTTAAAATTAGAATCCTAAATGAGATTTACTTGGTTGTTTAATTTCGGGGCAATGCTCGCCGTGAACTGGGATTGTATAGATGTGAGATGAACTCTAAAGTTTTACTACCACGTTCAAGTTTTCGTGGCATTGTTTACTAAGTTAATGTTTAGGTTTGTTTCGCCTGAATGACGTCATCTTAGTAATCGGCTTGATGCGGATTACGGAATTATGAAATAGAACTGAAACAATAAACGAACTAATAGTGTTTCTGGGACAGCCAAGTTAGATTAACTGCAAAAAGATCCCATTTAATATAAATTCAGTTCATCTCATAAATTTACCAACCTATTTTGCCTGCAAATAAGTTACTAACAAAAACTACAATTCGACAAACTTTAAATTAACTCATAAGTTAGTAATGAGGACACGTTAACCCTTGACCTTGCTGCAAAAAGCTATTTTAATGGCTTGTTTTAAAATGAATGTTCGCAGTGTGGAAAATGTTGTGGGTTTTGTCAGAATCGTGTTAGAGATGTGCTTAGTGCATTGGTTACTTGGAATAAGAAATAGGTGGTATCGAATATGCGCTTCACTATACTGGTCATAAATAATTTAGAATAAGTAATACTAGACACAATGTAGATTGTTTACCGAAGCATTTTTTCTTTTTCACAATTACGCGCACAAGAATCTTTCTTTTTTTACTGTTTAGCACATTTGTGCGCGCAAAATTTTACAATTAATATTCTACAGGAGATTCGTTAGGAGCGTAACAGGTGGAGGTCCATAGTTTCTGCCTACGCCGATGGGAGACAGGCGTGATAATATGTATTTAATATTCTCAGGTTAACCTTAATGATCTCGAGTCAAAATTGTGCGCCACGACCTGTGTACAAATAGATTTTTTATGCTTGTTTTAAATTTCATACATATTTGTTGAGGAGCGACCGCGTATTAATGCCTTTCGGAATTTATGCAATTTGAGCGGAATTTTGAGAAAAAATTGTTTATTAGCGCTAACGTTAAACCTACTGGATTATATAACCGTTTATTGCGTTATGTAAAGAAAACACACATTTACCATGTGTACATGTTAGGATGATTACGTACATGTTACAAAGTTATTTATCTTTATCCCAACACTATCTACCATATCTGAAATATTGTATATCTATAAACAATATCAGATAATCATAATCCACCTTTTGTCGATTATTGTCAAATTATCAGTGTTTGTTCTACAATATCAACGATTATTGATGTAAAATAAACATCACGGGCCTCTATATACTCTACGACTGTGAGGTGATAGTTTATATATAACTTTGTACGCCTATTGTGTTGTACCTACTTTCATAAATTTTTGAGTTACACGTCAGAAGTGACGAGTTTAAAGCCCGGCCACCTGCTGTGATCAGCTGACACTACGTTCACGGTGTGATCACGTGCCCCATGTGCGCACGGGTCTTTACTAATAAGATTGGTTACGTGTGCCACGTGAGAGCACACGAAAGCCACCAACAGCGAAGCTGAAATAGTTGCTATAACAGAAATAGATCAGGAAAATAAAATTATATAATAGTAAAATAGAATTATGTAATAGAAATTAGGACGGAAACTTCTCAAATACTCGAGGACCATTCAGTGCCTTATAAATGCTACAGTGGCAGAATGCACTAACAATTTCTCTCCCGTAGTCTCCACAAAACTCGCGTCAGCGGGTTTGAGGGGGCCGTTCGAGGCGACGGCCACTTTTGGCGGGTTCAAATATATGAGATGACTTTCTACTATTGAAGTTAACAAAACGATAGCGCGTTTCAGAGTACAACTAATGCCATCTAGCAGTGGCGTGATGGAACTAATTGCATGTTAAAGTTGTGCTTGTTACCAGTGTAGTTTGATTTCATGCTGAAACCAAATTTCTTAAATTATGACTATAAATAAGACCCTAACAAACTAGAGATACTACATATTGTTTCTTTTGATAAATAACTGTTTATGATTTTTATGATTACAAGCACAAGCAAAAGTAATCGTTACCGCGTGCGCCTTCGGCGATATGTCACGACAACATTGACTATGAAAACGCAATGAAATGTTGCTTTTAGAATATACTCTAGAATTTAGAAAATTAATCTGAATAACAAACTACTTCTTTTTTGTTTAAGAATATATTTTCTTAAAATACACCCAAGAAATTTTCAATTCATTTAAGATTATTTAAATTTGATGTAAGAGATAAAAATTTCTTGATGTAAGTAATGTCCAATTAATTGATTAGAAATGAAATAAAATCTTGAAGTGAACGTATTTGTCTAAAAGTTAGAATAAAGTTAAGAGTAAAATTGTATTAGAAAAAGATAAGCAGTATTTTTGTAATGACAATATTTTATTACTTTTAATAGATATTTTTCCAGAATTAGCAAATATTTTAAGAAATTGCTCTTTCTTATTAGTAGAAATCCTTTTTATCTGTGTAGCTAATGATTAACTGCGTTATGGTATCCATTTAATACTAGTTATTTCAAGTTAATAGCACATCTCTAGCTGTCACTCACCATTTTTTGCGTCAGAGTTGTTCTCACGCTCGCGGTGTCGTCTCGAAAAGCGAGGAGGTTGGCTCATAGTTGCAAAACTTTTGTTGAAAAGATACTAGACATAGAAAGTGTAATTGGATTTTACTTCCCGTTTGGGGACTCTTAGTGACCAAGCTATGTCGCATGCTTAATATAGTACGCTTTATCGATTTCGATAACAGCGACTCTTTGAAATTAAACCCCGTCCCGTGCCTTAAATATGACTCGCCGATACCGAATTTCGTTTTAAATGTCCGGTTACAAATAGAGCAGTACAGTATAGACATAAGATGGTTTAGGTCTTTCTTTACATATCTGGCGCTTTTCGTTTATTGTTTCGAGTTGCTTGTTTATTGACAGTAGAATGTCAAGAAGACCTATGTGAAGCGGGCATCTCCCAACCTGATAGATCCATACGCGTGCTCGTAAATGCCTCTTGACCACATTCTTACAGCGGAGATGTTAACCAGCCATTTACCTTCTGCCATCTCGAAGTATAAGACAACTTTACGTAGACGGTGGTTCTCAATGCAAAAGAGGAAATAACACTGTATACCTTTTTTCATGTTAAATTCTAAGTGGACTCCTTTCGGTTTTCTATCGAATACATTTCGGAGAGTATGCACAGGAACTTTTCAGTTTAGTTCCACCCTCACCGTTACTTCTTCATTCTACTCGAAATTCCGGAACACTCCATCCTTACGTCTTTGATACACCACTCATTCGCACGAAGCGGTATGCTTTTTCCCTCCTAATACGTACGGCAAGGGAATGGAATACACTACCTGTGTTTCCCGAAAGGTGCAATTAGCAGGCTAATCAGGGCTATGAATAGGCAACTTTTAGACCAACTCATCTACACACTGTTGCCTAACATCAAGTGCTATTGTGGTTAACCGTGAATCTACTACTTTAGTTGCAATGTTACATCAACCGTAAACCAGAAACCAAAAGAAAACTCCAATTCTAATTCCTCCTAATCGCCTAATTATGGCTGACAATAAACACGCGTTTGTAGGTGTAATTATTAACAAATTATCGATATTGTTTGTCACAAGCGCTGAAAATACTATTGAAAGCTTTATATACTCTCCTAAACAACATGTAATGACCCAGCAAGGTTATTTACTTTGTGATTTCTAGTACACTTGGCCTTTACTTCGACTTGGGTACTGTAGCGATCGATACCTACCGGCCTCCGCGTCTTGCGTCTCTGGCTATTTGCGGTATCCGCTAGCGTAATATTCAAATCCCAATTCAAACATACATTTAGACTTTCGTCAGTGCCGTTAAGTGGTTGGCATATTTTATTTATTTATTTATTGAATATCATGATGTTTTTAAAACCTTAATACTGTAAAATACCGATAAGAAGGCAACTTTACGGCGGTGTTCAAGGTTCTGCAGCTTCGCCTCCACTAATTCCGAGTCCTCTATAAGCCTCTTAGCACTGTTGTGAATTTAATCCAAGGTGGCCAATTGGTATGTAGCAGAGCCATCCCAAAGGTGGCAGTACTCCATGCACGACCGGACTTGTGCTTGGTACAACTGAAGCAACTGCCTCGGTGTAAAGTAACGCCTCACCCTGGAAAGGATGCCAAGCTTCCTTGCTGCATTTTTGGCCAAGTTCATACCGACTGATCTAAGGAACGAGTCAGCAGATCTTAGGAAATTCTCTGTGCTTGTTACAAAGCTTTGTATTGGGTTTAATGGCTTTTTTGTCGTCAGCTTCTCACTGTTGGTATTTATATCACTACTTGGCGGATTAACCGACGTTTGTCAGCTGTGTGTACAACAAAAACCTCTGCTTTGGCATACCATCTTACTTCGTAGAAATTTAAATCTAAAAAAAAAAAAGAGATTGCCTTGATTACAGACATTGACTTCTATCCTTAATCATTCGAGATTGTATCGTCCATAATCATCAATTTGTTGCTTAGATAGGGATTCTTCAGTAAGAACCCTTACGAAGTACCCTTGAAGAGCCTACAGGTGAAATCCATAATGGATAGATAAGAGACTCAGAATCGGGTCAAGGATTCCATTTCCTCACTGTGAATGTTTGAGGGTTGGCCAGATATGCTAAATAAGCAAAGTAGAATAAATTTCGTCTTGAAAAATCGTACTCTTTCAAATTTTGGCTTTTATATATCAATCTTTTAAATTTGATATAACAGTTTTTACAGGGTCTTTAAGTTACAACTACAATGTCGACATATACTAACTATATTTTGAAGACCTCGGTGGTGAATACTGTGGACACTTGATGAGGAGATCTAAATAAACTTTTCTAAATTGGTTCTGGTCTGGGTGATCTGGGTAAATTTCACTACTCTGGTACTCATAATACAATTCACTCATCGACATCAGAGCCTAGGTTCGGAAGTTGATGAGTTCACTAGTTTGAGTACAGAGAATTGGTGTGACAGACTCACGTTATTATTATTATTATATTCTTTTATTATTCACAGTATGAAACATGTACTTCAATGTCATTTGACGTAAAGGACGTTCGGCTGGTTTTTTGGACACTTTCTGCTGTAGATTTTTTGTTATTTAACACCATAGCCGTAGGTAGGAAATTGAATGACATCTAAACTCTATCGATGTGTCCAAAATGTATCGTAATGGTGCGTATCGTCTGGGTGATCGCAATTGCATTTTATAATTACATTTAGAAAAATAAAACGACAGTCGTGTACCGTTTGTTGATTCTTTTGCAAGTAAATATTTCGTCCGTTATTTTTATTATCTCGTCCATTGTGTCGAAATAAATTGCAACTAGTAACTTAAACGAGTAATTAAGTTATTTATACCTCCTTTACTTTGGAAATTAAAAGTTTAAAATGCTTAAAAATAATGTAACTGGAGATCAGTAGTCGACGGCTGAAGGAAAATTGCCAACCCTCTAGTGTTGCTTCGTATTTCATTTCACCAAAATGATACTAGAATTTATCTCAACAGCAAGAAAAGGTCAAATTCGTGATCGAAAAGATGAAGTAGATATTTGGTACATTTACCAGACCGTGGAGGCGAAATCTGAAACTGAATTGGATAGGTAATAAATTTAAGTAATATACGATAGGTATCGGACACTTTTACTGGCGGAAAGGGCTATAACTCAGGAAGTTGGTGGTCATGTAAACCTAGAACGTTCAGGGAAGTACAAAACTACGTAGCAATCTAGGGCAAACGATAAAAGGTATTACAACATTCTTGATTCTAGTTTACTTTAGCAAAATTCAGTGCACCTTTTTTTCCTTTGATACCAAGTGACGGGACGAACAAATCGTGCGCCTGGTGGTAAACGACATGCCTGTCCATAGCAGTTGATATAAGGGGGACACTGCCACTGCGCCCGTCACCCTGAGACATAAGTTGTCATCTTTATTTCTCAAGGTGACGGACGCAGAGGCAATACGCCTCAAATAAATCTAAATCTTTGCCATCTAAAGCTCTGTATGGTAATGCAATTGTTATGGATGGACATGTATCTTGCACCACCAGGCGTACAACTTGTTCGTCCCGTCACTTGTTATCAAAAATAAACCAGTTAGTATTATGAATTATGAGTATAATTTGTTTGAAAACTGACGGCCATAGTGGGTAGTAAGTGCAGACATAGTATACAAAAAACTTCCATTGTTGCGACGGAGGTGGATTGAACTCACGAACTTGTGACTTTGCCCAAGATAAAAAATATGCACTGTTACTAATAATTAAACGAGGGCTTATTTTTACTATCTAATGAAACGGAGGAAGGAAAAGAGATACGAAGTGACTGAACGAGAGATAAAAGTCCTTGAGCCGACGTAATAAATTATGCATACATCATAGAAATAACAATAATATTTTACCACACATAAGCTCATATATAGCTCACATATAGCTCCTTTGATTGTTATTCTGGATCATGTTCATGAGCTGCAATGCAGCTATCTGCATATCTATACTATTATAGACTGAGATAGATGGACGTCAAACTTCTAACAACCTTGTCGGGGGTGCCGTCGTGACATTGTAATCTGACCCCTTCGTCATAAATAAATTTATAAGTCTATTAACTACCGAAGCAGAGCGAGCAAGAGCTGTTTCATCGACCACGCCGATTCGTCATTATAAAGAAATTCTATTTGTTAATGCAACACAGGTTTCCTCGTTTCGGTTTAGTACATAATGGACCTTAGATAAAGTAAGACGGGAAAAAAGTAATATCATCTTGTTTGGGGGCGTATGGCTGTCGGCGAGAAAGTATCATAAAAACGTGGAGATGTAAATACAAATATTAAGAATTTGGTCACTTACGCTTTCCTCCAGAATTATATTGGAAGCTATTTTTTACTGTTAGGCAAGCTTGAGCCGGTCAGGTCAGCTAAAAAGACGTTGCCCTTTTCATTTCAGCTCGGGCCTCTGACGCGATACGCACAGCGTCATTTTTACTCTTATTACATGGACATAATGCTTTTCCTGAGTGGTTAGAGTGATGCTACACGATGCGTTGCGTCGACGTTGCGTTGTGACGCTGCTACATTAAAACCAGAACAACGCCACATTGCACGATGTGTTGAAACGGCGGGCTTGCGTTGTCGTGCAGTTTCAACGTACCGTGTGGCATGTGGTTCTGATTTATTTGTAGTACAACGCAGCGTCACAACGCTACATCGTCGCAACCCCCCTGACGCAAAACGCATCATGTGGCATAGCCCTTAATGCGATTCCGTGGTGATAACTGTGGTGACTCGGTTATGTGAGACTAAATTAATTGAAGTTCAGATAATTTTGTAGCCATCTTTTAACTCTATAAAGCATAAAGGAGATTTCCTAGTTTATAAATACGTTGGTGCTTATCATAGTCACTTAAAATGGGTTTTTAGTTCTAAAATGGCAGCACAAAATATGGTATGTAGTTTTCTATGACGATTGTCATACATGATCGCAATTTGATGACCGCGGGACAAATCAAGGTTAAATCATACAATAACGTAGTTGTATGTGACTACCTATCTGCATGAACACGGAAACTGACTATTAAGTAGGGAACGGAGAAGACAATGTCATGCTGGTAATGATTAATTACGGTAGATTGAAATCGATATTTACCTGTCATGGAATGTGATATTTTCAATAAGGTTTTGAAGAATGGCGGTCTAAACAAAAAAAGCGTTATTTTTTATTTCTAACGTAGATGTATTTAGAATGTGCTTAATTTTATTGTGAATAAGCGCATCGCGCAGCTTCAAATTAGTTTAATACTTTAACTTCGCTTCGGTTTTCTGTGCCGGTTGGCCTCAGATTTTTTAACCATCTTTGTAATAAATTTGTGTTTTTGAGATAAGACCCTCCTGGAAAGCTGTCGATATCATGGCGATACGGGATATTGCCCGTTCAATACTTACTACGAATTTTTGAGGCAAACCGATCGAAATCGTATACGGCTATGGGTCCATACCTATACAAAGGATATGCATTCATATTCATTGAAAATAAAACTATTTTTTCCAGATCTCAATTTCGTGTATTTGGTTTTTTCGAACAAATCAACATTTATTAATATTAGACATAACTGGCTAATGACTACCACCTCAGCTGTGACTATACGACTTATAATAGCAGTAGAGCTCCTTGTGAAAGAGTTCGTCCAGGGAAGTACTGCCACCTTACCTGTTTCTGCCGCCAAGCAGTAATGTCAGCAGGTTTTGAAGGGTAAGGGTGCTAGAGAAATTACAGGCACATGAGACTTGTCAACTTATGTCTCAGGGTGATGGGCGCAGTGGCAGTGCCCCTCAGATCTTTGCGATTTAAAGCTCTGAGTGGCACTGCAACTGTTATCGTCAGGCGTGTAGCTTACCATCAGGCGCACGACTTGTTCGTTCCTTCACTTGATATTATAAAAAAAAACTTGCAAAGAGCCCGAAACGTTACTTTGAAAAGAAAAAAACAAATATACGCGATTTGGATCTCAAAAAAGTTGTTTCATTTTCAATGTGTAGCAATCGAGTAAACCTAAGAACTCGATATAATAGCCATTTATTTAATCCTTTTGAAAATAGTTTTCTCGTGAGTGTCAACGTCTCGGCTTCGTATGTCATTTTGATTGAGAGAGCAAACAAATAACATTAACATTAATATTATTATTTTGCAATTTCATGAAGATAACTACACTAATTACCCCGTCTCAAACTATTGAATTACTTGTAATTATGCATATCAGAGGAACGGAATTTACTCCGATGCACGGTACATTCAGGCAAAATAAATGTGAAATGAAACTTATTACTTGCGGCATATGTGTGTTTAAGATTACAACTTAGGACGTGACATAGACAAATTTTGATCATTTGATAACCACTTGACTTACTGCGAAGCTTCTATATTAATCAGAACACAGAACAGCAGTATTTTAAATCTTTAACAACAAAGATAGATTATCCAAGTAAACATAAACTGTTACATTGTTAATTACGAAAAGATAAACATGATGGATGCCTCATAACTATTTGCATCCACATCGACTCAATTATAAACCCACGTAACTTCTCATCCAATCCCACACTCTCATAATACGCAACAATTGCAATGTTTACATTGCCGTTTTTAAACAAAAAAATGTTATATGAATAAGAAGTCACACTGAGAAATCTAACTGTAAATTCACTTGCAAAATAATAATATCTCTGCCATAAACTTGGAAGACATTGTGTTATATTTTATTTTTACGCCGCAAAGTTATTTTGTAATCACTAAGTATTCAATGGTGTTTAGAAGAAGGTCGATAGGACAATGAAATCTAACAACAACAATGGATCTGCAAGCGTGGTCGGTATATAATGTCGGTATGCTATCGTTCTTAGTGTTGTAATTGATATTCATAACGTTAATGATATAAAATAAGTATTTGTACATATTGCTTTGATTGTTTTAGCGTCGGAATGTTAGGGGTATTATTTCCATGTTAAGTATTATTTGTTATTAAATTTTCACTGTGAAAATATTCTCTAATGCCGTCTTTGATCGCAGTGTTTTCCAACCTCAATTCTTTATCACTGTCTTAATAATTTTGTATCAGTTCGTATTTCTCTTACTTATTGAAAACTTGTACCACGAGAATATTTACGTTCACCCGAGTAACGTGTACTGGCTTTAATGATGACAAATATCACCTTTTATTATCTTGCTCCCGCATTGTCGCTCTTCTAAAATTGTCAACATCATAATTCACTATCTTACCTAAGCTGCTTTTTCGAGAAACAATTAAAATTCTCAAGAGTGGTTTGACACAGAAAGTAATAGATTCTTCCTTTGTTCAATTTGGTCAAAAATATTATACTAACATTGACGAGTGTTACCTTAGGAGGGTTAGTTATAACGGCCGTTCCCAATACTCGATCGTTATTCATTATTTTCGAACGTTAGTAACTATCTATCTTTTGAAGACGTTCCTATAACTCAGACACGTGTTACTATCTCCAGTAAACAGTGGATAGAT
>NW_020654080.1:3593254-3611739 GCF_003589595.1 Hyposmocoma kahamanoa | reverse complement strand
GCGGACGGCAGAATTACATTTATCAATATATATTTTATGGTATACACTATTGTAATAGCAATGGTCGAAAAAGGTGTTCCACAAATATAGATACATGTATAGATATAGCTACAAGGAGCGTAAAAGAGTTGTTAAAACCACCAAATATTAATTAATTACTTATGCGACTTCCGGATTTCCGGAAATGGTTTTACTGCATCGTAGGCTCTATGCTACTGACCTAGGAGGTCGAAGTTAGATTTTAAAGTAATTTTAATGGTGTCGTGTACCTTTTACCAAAGAGGAGAAAAAAAGTAACGAGATTGGTCACTCTTCGCCCCTCCCTAGTTTTAGATACCGCCCCACGCCTCGCATATTGACGGAACGGCAACGAGGCTGTCAATCTGTAAATCCGGAATTCGAAAAAAGTACTTAATTAATATTCGGTGTTTGTAACATCTCTTAGACGCTCCTTGTAGTGCATGTATCTGTATATATATGGAACATCTTCTTCCGACTATTGCTAATAAGGTATAAATTTCAATTACAATAGCATAAAACATACGTTGATAATTTTAATGTCCTCTGCCTTGCAGTTTGTCGCTTTGCACTGGTCCTAAGATTCCACCCTACAAGTCAGTACCCAACATCATAGCGTCCATATTAAACGTGTGTTTGAAGTATTGAGAACCACGCGCGATTTGGCTAATACAGGGTGACTTGTAAATAGTTAACCATGTCGTAATCTTATGATTTATTGTATTTTAACACTTCACATCTTTAGCTGTAGACCGTGACAAATTTATATCAATTAAATTGTATTCATAGAAAAGGTATAGCACAATTTGTGGACAATTTTCGCTATTAAAAGTTAAATAAGATAATATGTCTCATTCAGTTCCGGCGGAAGTGTAGACGCGACAAATGGGAATAGTATCTAAGAGGACGACAGCTAAGGGTGTAGTTGCTCGAGCTATTTTGCAATGACGCTGTTGGCGTCCAGTTCGTGTGACTGCGTACAACATAACTACCGATACGCGTTTAAGCTTTTGTATTGTAGGATAAAATTGTTTCTTTTGCCCAATGAGATTTACTATTTATGGGGCGCCCTGTATGTTGTGGATTGGAGATGAAAATTGTCGTGGGGATAATAATGAATGGTAGATTGGCTTTTTGGCCACAAAACACGTATATTTTGTTGCCGTTACATCACTGATATTTTGGTGGGCCGCATATGAAGAATATGTAATGTGTCAAAACTCTTTGTTGAAAATTGTACTTTACGTAATATGCATTGCATTCAAATTTGCACTTAAAAAAAGTGATTGTGTAGTGGACATTAAAGGCTGACAAAGTTTGTATTCGACCTTCGCCATATTGGGACATTTAAAGAATCAAATTTCTTCTGTCAATAATCACACAAGAATATTTCTTTTCAAAACACCTTAGGCTGTTAACAGATTGACTGCATGTTTGCAGTTAATACGTGAAGTCGTTATTGACTTTATGCAGCGGAGATCGACTGCATGCAGTTAATGCGTCAAGTCGTTACCAATTTCATGCAGTCGAGGACGCATTAATCTTATTATTTATCTTATGATTAATCTGTTAAGAGCTTTAAAGATGGCCTTTTAACCGATTGTCAAAAGTTTTATATGTTTTCTACATTACAGTCAACATCAAAATGATACGATGAAGTTAATTCAAACAAAGTGGTAAACGCTATAAACGTCCAGTGTGCTCGAAATATCTGTAAACCGGCCTTATGTCAATAACTTCAAGATGCACTTAAGATTGCAACTGTAAATGACGTAAGCTTAATTTTTATAATTTGTACACATATTGGTGAACACTCTGAAGTGTAATTAGAATAACCAATTTAGGATTATAGCTAGGTTTGGTTTAGTTTATCCGTTTAGATTATTTGGATGCTGGCTGTACTGTACTGTAAACATTCTTGTTTATTGGTTAAATAAAACTTAACCATGTGCACACATTCTTCAAGTTTAAAGTGACAGATAAATACGCCGTTGCCATTTTTTAGTACTAATCATAAAATCACTGTTTCTACTAACTAAATAATTTGTTCAATAATTAATAGAAACGATGATTTAAGTGGCAACACTGTCAAAATGATGCGGATGATTATAGCAACATTGGTTTAAACTGTAATATTGTCGAAAAGTTGACAGACAAGTTTGAGATATTGTGTAGCAGCGGTTAGGCAATAAGTCGCCAGGATAGAACATTAATGCAGTTATTTCGTTGTAATGAAAAAACTCACGGAAGAGGAAATCTCAGTAAATATAATAATAATATTTAAAAAGAACATTATTATAAACTATTCGAAATACGAAAACTTTCTAAAATAGTTAAACATAGTGTAATAGACAACATAACGTTCCTTGTTTATTAAAATACCTATGTCGTATTTATGTAAATAAAAGTTATACATACAAGGTGACATTGTAGTAGTTGGTACATAAATGTACTGGGAAACAACTGCATACTAAACGAAAATAGTAGATATGATTGAAAACGTATTGTTTTATATCGCAATACAGAGTGGTTACTATATATCGCACCCTTAGTAATATAAGGGCACAATCCAAAAAAATAGATTTTTGGGAAATCGCGTATTAAGATTCTGGATTCCTACATTACACCTATTTTTTCAAATAACATGCTTATTATTTAAGTTATAAATATGAAATTTGGCAGATTTGTTCTTTGATAAATGTATTATAAATAGCAATAAAAAAAAATAATATAAATAAATTCCATAAGTTTCAAGCAAGTTAAAAAACACTTTCAAGTTAGACCCATATAGTACAAAAAATATAACAGAAATATGGAGTTATTTAAGTTTGATCCCATTTATTATTTAAGTCCCTATCAATTCCCAAATTTCCCAAAAATCTACTTTTTTTGGATTGTGCCCTTATATTACTAAGGGTGCGATATGTAGTATCTTGAATTGCATTCAAGTGGCTACTTTGCAGTGATAATGCAGTTGGCATGTATGACTTCGCCCGTAGAGGGGAAGCAATACTCAGAACGCATCTGATACGTGTCTTTGATACTGGAGCCGGGGCTTATACTTAGTAGTTTGTTGCAATGACTTACGCAAAAATCTGTGACGTGTACATGTACGTGCATCAGCGGTGGCGAAATCTCGCTTCACAAATAAAAAAGTTTTTTTTTATATATAAAATTAATAAAAAACAAAAAACAGAGATCTGCAACAAAGTAGAAAAAAAAGTAAGACCTGCTGGCTCGTTCCGTGGCTTAATTGGCAGAGCATCAAGCACCGATTGCCTGAGGGTGCTGGTACGAATCCAGCCAGATCGAATGTTTCTCTAAGTGTTTCGATTTTTGTTATAATAATTACAACAAACTAGTGGAGTAATTTCACAAAAAATAATTGTACATCATGATAGTAAAACGTCGTGACATTCAATCATCGAGTATATGACCAGAAATAGAGACGAAATGTCATTTAATTTGTTTGAGAACTATTCTGCCAAATCATTAGCGCCTCATTCCCACTATGTCGGATCGGCGAATTTGCCGGAAAACCGGCCCCCAGACTAGGTATTCGCATTATGCCGGATCTCGCAAGAAAACCGGAGACTAGTCCTCACCTCAGTCGAATTCAGACCGAATACCCACCGTACTGTTTTCTTTCTTTTTCTTTCAGTTCATCGA
Organism: Hyposmocoma kahamanoa; assembly: GCF_003589595.1. Lineage (NCBI taxonomy): Eukaryota > Metazoa > Arthropoda > Insecta > Lepidoptera > Cosmopterigidae > Hyposmocoma > Hyposmocoma kahamanoa. The sequence goes on along the minus strand of NW_020654080.1, from coordinate 3,608,052 downwards.
AATTTGGTTTCAATACTAAACATACTTCACGCCACGCTGCTATCTTCAAATTTTTATCTTTACATTCATCCACAGTTTTATCCCACAGAACAGATCTCTCTTGGAGAAACGTAATTAAAATCTCTGTGTGTATTTCCATGTTACACATCTTAATGCGAACACCAAAATAACACGCGGGGAGCAGGTGGGGCGAACCGGAGACAGGGATACCGGAGCAAGACTGAAGCAAGTTCGTTCACATTACTCCGGTCCGGGCGTTGCGAAAAATGCCGGACCCGGCAAGGACCCTGCGCAATGTGAACAGCTTCATATAAATTGTACAGCCACTAGTCTTTCCGGCAGTTTTATCGACCGAATATTTAATTACCGATAAAATGTTATTCCGTTGGTTTTGTAATTAGATGTTTTGCTGTTTATCCCACACCACTGAATGGAACAGGTCCCTATTGTTAGAGATATCTTTATTACAATAATTACAGAATATTTTTGGAATATACGGAGACGTCCATATTAGTCAGTTGTCGGCGCTGTACTATTTCAGCTTTCTTATTTGTGGTTTCAGCGCATACGAGAGTTATTATTTAAAAGTGATTTAAGGCCCATTTGCCTGATGAGTTGCCAGGGATGAATGGCCCTTATTTTGTCTCCATTTCTGGTTATATACTAGATGTTGACGCCAGGACCCATTTAGAAAAGTTTGTTTCCAAATTAAACGCCCACGCTCTGCTAACCATTGGGCCACCGAGGTCATTAAATTATATCGTTTTCATACGATACATAAAAGCGTTGCCGCCCCAATTTACAACTGTTTATTACTACCAAACATATCATATTCATTAGCTGTTAAAGAAAATAATGATATTATATTTCTTGTACCTGTATCGATCTACCATTTCGTACTAAGTTAAATTATCGGTAAGTATTCATAGATATATTTCTTTTTTTTGTATGTGTTGGTTTATACATATTTTGAACTGTTTAAATTACATTTAAATCTCATTTGGAGTATATAGAGATTCTAGAATTTCCCTTCTAAAAGTCAAGAGTTATTACTGGATTATTATAGAAATAATAAAGTTTTGTTTTCATTTATTCACTATAATGTAAATAGTAGAAAAATATTTTTATTTTATGATAATTACTATTTTATTCTATGATAAATTCGTAAATAATACTGTCAATTATGATATTATTATTCTAGATATTTTAGTCTTAAAATGTTTTTCATAGTTGAAAGATTCATGTGCTGGACTGTACCTATGTTTTTAATTAAAGAATACTTTTGACTTAAACGTCCAACCTTTGTGAGATCATTTTAGCTTGATTTAAGGAATCCTGGGGCTATTTCCCAAATGGTTAGCTTTAGTTATGAGTTCAAGTAAGGGAAAATTCATGCCGTATGAGGAACCTGTGACCAATGGTAATCGATACTATTCGTTACACAGGTTAAAGTCAGGGTATAAGTACCGTGTTATCAAACTTATAACTAGTGCAATGAAGGTAAAGCTCATGCCTGGGTAAACTTGTTAAAATTGATAATTAATTCGCACACCTCATTGAAGAATTGCATAAGTCGAGTTACGTCAAAAATGTTTATTGCTCCATTAGATATATAACCCACATCCTCTTCAATTCTTGTAACTCTATCAACAATATTAATCGGTAGAGTTACAAGAATTCGAGAGGATGTGAGTTATATTTTTCTGTATCTAATGGAGCAATAAACATTTTTGACGTAACCCTACTTATGCCCTTCCGCTATGGAGGGTGCGAATTTAATTTTGAATAGATAGTAGTAGTAGAGCTCATGGAGAGAGAGTTCGTCTAGGGAAGTAGTGCCACCTTACCTATTTCTGCCGCCAAGCAGTAATGTGATCATTACATCTGGGTGACGAGCGTAGTGGGAGTACCCATAAGATATTTGCAAGCTCTGATTGGCATTGCAACTGTTATGGACAGGCGTGTCGCGTACCACCGGGCGTACGACTTGTTCGTCCCGTCACTTGGGATTATAAAATAATAATAATCAAAAAGTTTTAATAAATACATTGGCGGTTAGATGTTATAGTTTTCAGACAACGTTAACATATTTGCCCTCCTTATCATAACTGACGTAACGACATTTTAGCGAAATTGAGTTATTAACATATCTGGGATCAGTGAAACAAAATCTACAACCTCCTGTAAGCGGTTTTTATATATCTTATTTAGTTTCAATTTTATTATTAAGCAAAATCTGCGTGATTAACATTTTCTAGGTGCCAATATCTCGAAATTTACGAAAATTCAATTGCGTTAGTTATGATAAGGACAGCAGACATTTCGTTGTTTGGTTTTAAAAATATGATCACATTTTAAATTTAACTTAAAATTCTGAAACCTACTTAACGTAGTTAATTAGCATATGATTCTGTCAGCTACATACTTATATTAAATATAATTTAAGGTGTCTGCATATTCTTAATGTTAATAATGGGACAAAGTCATCGAGTAGTCGACCGGCCTAATAATTAAAAATCGAAAAATTTCGAAAATATTATTATACATAGAGTTATTTATATTATATTCTATCCACGGGGTATGTCAAAAAGGTGTAAGATACTTTGGGATATTAATGTCTAATCGCTAAACCACTTGAGGTAGGAATATTTTATTTATTTTTTATTCTTACAAATAAATAAGACATTTTTTCGTCACTCTCGCTAAAGGGGACAAACTTCCAAAACGAATATTATACCTTTGTTACAACCCGTGTAATACAAAAAAACTATGACGTCGATTTCATTGGGTAATCATTGAAAACAGTTTATTTTTGGTACTCTAGTTAAAATTGTTTTTTATTAAACCACTTATCAGTAGTCACAGATTGACTAAATGTTCCCAAATGCTGGAATAAGAAGCCATAACGTGGTAAGAAACCTGTGACTAGTGATAATCATTTACTGAAAAAAACACGAAAATCTTAGTCTATATCTTACTTTTGGTGTATAAAGCCGCATCTTATGTCAAAGCGCTTTTATCACATGAAAGTATTAAAAAACAAAGTACGTGAAACAAATATATGAAATTTTATATCTCCTATTTTCAGTACAAAAAAGTTATCGACTTATTTCGTTCATAATATTTTTAAACCTCTCTCAAAAGTTGCCATTTTGCTGATGTGACCTTTTTACACCAAGGGTGTGATATTTCGTAGTTTTAACCTAAGTGACAGCATTTAAAAAATGCGGAATTAATATTATAAAAATGTTTAAAAATAAATTGACAAAAATTCTATAAACATTGACGTCATCATTTTATTGGATGTAATGCTATGTGAAGTTTATTATTACAAAAAGTTGTATGAGTTTTATTGATTAAGAGAGTCATCACACACGGAACACATTAAGCCGGTTAGAATTATGCTTAATGTAGTGACGAGTAGTGACGACCTGCCAAGAATATGACAGGGCCCTATATTGGACAGGGCACAGTTGGTCGGTTCGGTTCCCAGGTAAGCAACTTTTAAAAATCTTTGAATCCAGTACTATATACTTTTAAAAATAAAATAATACCTACATGAAGCAAAATATAGTATTTACAATATTTATAATATTTTCCCTCCGTGTCCCATAACCGTGGGACAACCTATCATCATAATGACTGCAACTTTTTGTAATAACTGTATTGTTATAATAATGCATATATATTACAATTAGTAAGTAAACAGCTTTAATTCATAAATTATATTTTAGCGGTGTAATTATCTTGCCACGAATTTGTTCGGTGAATTGAATTTAATATGTTTCATTGTCTTCTTTTTTGTAATGTCGTTGTTTAGAATTATTTTTTTCTATTTTTGTAGACAATTGTCTTTTGCACTTTTTATTTTGTCACTTTTAGAGCCATCTTTTATAAATATTGTAAAAAAAATTATATAATACTTCTTATCAATGATAATTTAGTACTTCTTTAAAATGTTGGATGTAATATTACAGAATAAGCAAATGTAGATTTGCTCTTTTAAATAGCAAACTTTGCTTATATATTCTGTAAATTGTTTATTTAAGCTGACATCATTAAAATAGAGTCATATACACAAGAATAACTGATTACTAAATATGTCCCTACAAAATGCATGGTAAAAAGTTTTTCCCATAGAGTCCCATAGAGACTATTGATACTTACCAGAGACTGGATCGAATGGCATAAAAAAAGTTTTGTATAAATTGCCTTTTATCTTGCTGACTGTACTATTTTTTGAAAATCTGTGAACGCCAATCAAAATATCTTCAAAATTCATGGATAGTCTGCTAGAACCGTTTTCCTGTAACTACAACGATTAAGGTATCTGGCCTTGCTGCCCCGTCTCAGATTTACACCCTGTATAATATTGTTTTTTTTTTGCTTTTAACGTCTGCATAGGTGTAAGGAACGTCGAAGTCTTGTTCATGCAGAACAATAATTTCTAATTTTAATAATTCCGTTAATATTAAAACGAGAAAGAAAACTTTGGAAGTCACTAAAACCTTGAAAGTAATTAAAACTGAATAGACAAATATGAACGAAACATGGAACAATGCGTAATCACAGAAGTCACGTTCGTATGCAAACTGCAGAGCGATTTCGTGATTTGTTTTAATCTATCCATACCCACCCTACGCTTTATTAATAATATCTACCCACCCACCTTAGGCAACTTCTAGTGAACAAAAAATATTGTGCTTTGTCAACGTTAACCATTGACTTACAAATAAATGGACGACGGGTCTAATACAAAAACCACGAAAAAAATGTCCCAAGTCAACCTATTCGAAATTTAAATTGTTATGTCATCGCAGTATCGCGCTGTCAGTAGAACAAATGAAGACTAAAGCGGAGTGTCGCGCTCTGTATACGATTTTAGCGCCTTACAAGTGCGGACACTTTTTAGCGCGGACCCGACGTCCATATAATTGTAAGTCAATGACGTTAACATTAAAAAGAGAAACAATGCAATACAAAGTGAAAAATATAATGTTAAAACAAAACAGTGCTCGTGGAATCGAACCACGGGTATTGTAACAGGCAGTCGATACAACAAGTCGCTCGTCCAATTTACTTGGAAGTTAAATGACGAAATTTAGTATTGGTTTTAAAGATATGTTGATGATGATATCTTCAAGCACCACTCCACTGTATTGCTTACACAATAAAGTTGAAATTTCTTTAATTTTTTCTTTGTTCCATACGTACGATGGCTATCAGAAACAAAAGGTCGGTTTGGGCATGTTAGGGGGTTAGGTATCTCGTGTATATGACTGTATAATGTCGGAATTTACTTTTCAAAACAGTCGCTCAGAGAAAAATATTGTATTAGTGAAATAATTGTTAAAGCTATGCTATAGTGCTATGATTAAATATAATTATTAATTAATTATCTTTATAATAATTTAATTAAAATTACCGTTGTGATGTGGACTGATATTACTATCGATAAATTGCCATCTGAATTTTAGATTATTTAGTTTTCAGCGATGTAAATAAAATAAAAATAATAAAAATGTTTGGCCCCAATTAAGTGTAGGAATGTTTGTAACGTACGGTTTTAATGTGGAATAAATTATACAAGTAATTTACTCTCGTTTTTATTTTACTTTCCTACTACGTTGTAAATAGGCTTAATTTACACTGCTGCGGAACGGCATGCGGCATAGAAGCGAATGTTTCTAACACCATAATTAATTGAAAATGGTATGAGCCACAGCACAAACACACACAGCAGAAATATACACATATCGTATCTAGTTTGTAAGGCGTGGTACTTGAACGCGAGTATAGATATTAGGAGGTTAGGAGGGGTGTAATAACTATAGGGCTTCAGTTAAAAACCAGGTTTTCTGTAGTGCTTAAAAAGAAATATCTCATCATTCCATTGATAAGATCAGCTGTAGGTCACCATAACATTTTATTTCTGTTGAAATTACATCTATACAATACAATACAAATATTCTGGTCGGGAACATAATGACTATATCTTCAAAATGACCTGATCGGTATAAGCACTAGATTGCAAAACGACCACCTCTGCAGAAAATTCTTTTGCACACTGGGACAAATACATAATGATACAAAAAAAGATAGGTATATGCAACAGGCGTCACTATTACTACTAATACAAAAAAAATATGTTTAATAGAATTAGGGGACCACTCGCCATTTTTCGATAATATGTCATTTTCGTCAACTGAATACAGGGAAAATATTTTATATATGAAAGCTGCATTAATGAAAAATCGTTCGTTAAAGATTAATACACATATTGCACATACACAAATGAAAAAAGAATAATAGTCTAAAACAGAAATCCAAAATAATAGTAATAAATAAATAAAATACTTAAATAAATGAAAATAAATACATATAATTACATGAGTCTGATCGATTCCACAATTTGATGCTTCTAACCTTGAAGGAGTTGGAATAAAACTTAGAATAGTGGATAGGACTGTTTAAAGAAAGAGTAAGAGAGAGAACCGTAAGATGCGACTGGGAGTACTGCTATGATATACGAAACAATCTTTGAGGTAGAGAGGAGTGGTGGGTTTAAAGAGAACAGAGTACCTACAGAAGGAACAAAAGGCGAAAGTTCCTTCTATGACGATGGGTAGCCATCCAAGTTTAGATCTATGTGACAAGTGAAATTCAAGAAAGCCGGGACTAAGGAAACCCTGTGTCGCGAGTGCCATGAACAAACACATAGACAACCACAAATTACACCCAAACTAACGAGAGAAATAAATGTAGGCTTTACAAATATTTCTCCCGGCCCGGGAATCGAACCTGGGACACCTGCGTGGCAGTCCGGCATGGTAACCGTTTGGCCACCGAGGCAGTTACAACAATCTAAGATCTGGCAGTATTTTTATTTTACCAATTAACGGGACGAACAAGTCGTGCATCAGGTGATAAACGACATACCTGCCGATAGCAGAGCTTTAAATCGTATCTGATCTGAGGGGCACTACCACTCACTGCGACCGTCACCTTGCGACATAACTTGACAAGTCCCATGTGCTTATAATTGCAGCAGCATCCTTACCGTTCAACACAGGAACGCAATAATGCTCATGTTTCTGCTTGGCGGCAGATATAGGTAATGTTAAGGCATTTCCCTGGACGAACTCTTTCACTGGGAGCTTTACCTGCTACTAACTACGGTTAATTAACTCAATTTACATTGCGGTGGATCGGAATGGAATGGAAGCGTCAATTTCGTCTCGCTGCGAGAAGGCGCGCTGTGTCGCGTGTGGGAAGGCGCGAGTATTCTCGAGCTGGCGGAGAGTTTCGCGGAATACGCGGGACCTGATTTTTGGCTCGTATCTAGTTTGCACGTTACACAATTGACCATAAAGTTCATTACACTATGTACAATGTCGTTACAAAAATCCGCTTCCAATCCGTTCTGCCGCAACATAAACGCCGAAGGACAAAAATTTTACTATTGCTACGAATGGTAAGTTACGTACATTTGTAATAAAAATAACTATGTGAAAATCGATTAAACAGAAGACTGTTGAAATAATGATACTCCTAATGGCTTCGTTATACTTTGACAATAAAAGGCTTGTTCAAATGAACACAAAACTTGCTAGTAGAACTTTGCATATGTTCCAAGTAAATCTTCGAGAATATTCCAGAAATGAACATAAACGTCTGTATCAAAACATATGATTATTACATAATTTATTGTATATCTCTTGTTGTGTTTTATTATACATTTTATCAACTGACGTCTTATGACGATAGCTGGTAATTGGACAAGCCCCCGACAAGCCCCGAACAAATTCATATTCATAAATCAGAAATGAACGCATCGTTCATATTCCTAAGCAACTCAATGACTTGCTTTTAATTTCCAGATATCAAAATCATAAAAAAGTATTTTATATGCGATACTATAAAAAGAAAGAAAATTATGAAAATAAAACAAATCAAATGGGTTTATATGTATATATATATAAATAATAAAAATCTTCGAGTCAAGATAATTGCATGGCATCTTAATTTACATTACGTAACATTATTATGCGAGGACCATTTTAAGATAAGGTCATTAACGCCCGTACCTACTAGTTTTTTTAATAAAACTATGACAGACGCTACGTCGTCGTCCATTCATAATTCCTTAGACCTCTACAGCATATAAATGTCATTGTCTACAGCTGGTTTATGACTCAGCTGCAGCGGACTATGGAGTATGCACCCATCGTTCATATTCTGCCATATCTGTTATGAACACGCTAAAAATAATAACAAACGCTCCTGAGAAATAATGGTACCTATGTATAATTGAAAATGGATGCAAGCGGCACAGGACAGATCGTTGTGGCATTCTTTGGGGGAGGCCTATGTTCAGCAGTGGACGTCTTTTGGCTGAAATGAATGAATAATTGAAAATAAATTTCCTGAATGGCATATTATTATTCAGTTTCCCCAGAATGTCTTTTGTCAAACGATAACCTACCGTCCCCCGAGTTTGAACTTATGCCATTATACTGGAGATTAAACTATTTTTACCCGACTGACTCAGAATAAGGGTAATGTTTTTCGAGTAATATGTATGTATGTATGTATAACCATTTCTATGTCACGCTGTACAGCCGAAATGGCTTGATGGATTTTTGACATATGAGGTGTCGTTAAATTCGTCTTGGTTGTGGGAGTATCATAGGCTATAAAAAACTAAACAAAATAGCGAGTGTGGGGTTAGTTTCTTTTTGGTGTTATTATGTTACGCTGGCTAAACCAAAAGAGATATATCCAATTAACGTATCACAGAATTGTAGGTCTTAAAAAGATCTACAATAATTTCAGTACAGAGTACTAAAAAACCGACCTCAAAAGTTCGCGGAATTACATCTATTTGCCAAGTTTTATTGAAATCGGTTACCGCAAAGTACGCGGAAACGGATTCATCCCCTAGTTTGCTACCCTTACAGGTGGAATACTTTCTTCAAATTTATGTATAATAATAATTTATTATATTATTAATGGGACAACTCCTGAGGTACCCTCTTTTCAACAAAAAAGAATCGTCAAGATCGGTTCACAAATAACAAATCGGTTCACGATAACATACAAAAAAAAATCGAATTGAGAACCTCCTCCTTTTTTCAAGTCGGTTAAAAGTCCAAAAAAGCATTTGTCTATCTCATAAGGATAACGAACAGTAACCATGTTTGTCTTTCAAAATTTCATATTGTATTCTTTCATTGCGTTCTTTAAAAAGATATTCCAAAATTCAACGTCGAAGTCAAAACATTTATTGCATTCATTTTGCTACATTTATAGGCCTTATGTTATTGATACAAATGAACATTGAATTAAAATAGCAATTAATGAGAAATTAAATTAATTTAAAAGTATAATTTATTACAATCGTCAAAAGGTCATTTTAAATATGGTAGTGTTAGCATATTGGATGCACTTTGGGGGCAGTCCCGTATCTTCGACATGTGTTTTGATTATAGTGACCCTCCCTGTCAACCTCTTGGTCATGCGGGAAGAGCATCATAATCTGTGCAACAGAAGGTTCTTGCAAGTTCAGGTCCTGACCCCGGATCAGTCCATGCACAGGGTTGTCACAAACCTTTGTCATCCGGTTCTCAAGAGGCTAATGCCTTGGGTGAGCTGCCCCGGGTGCACGTATAGTAACCATATCGGATAGGTACCGAAGCTGTAGGCACGCTCACTTCTCGTTGTGCATTGCACAACTAACGGTTGCCACCGCTAAACCGTTGACTCCAAAGTCCAAAAGAGAGATGGTTAGTTAACCCTGACTAGTATCCCGTGCTAGTATCCAAACGTAATAAGTATTGTAGAGCTGTGCGTACCAACTTTGCTCTTATTCTTCGAAGTTTATCAGAATGGACTAACAAAAATATTTAAAAACTAATGGTAATTATTTCCTTACGAAATTAGATCTGCACATTGACAAAAACCAACCTTTATGTCACTTTTTAATAGCAGTACAGCTCTTTGTGAAGGAGTTCGTCCAGGAAGGTAATGCAGTAATGTCAGCATTACTGCGTTCCGGTTTTAAAGGCTAAGGTTGCTGGTGAAATTACAGCCACTTTTCAACTTACGTCTCCAGATGACGGGCGCAGTGGCGGTGCCCCCTCAGATCTTTCTGATTTAAAACTCTGAGTGACACTGCAACTGCTATGCACAGGCGTGTCGCTTACCATCAGCCGCATGACTTGTTCTACCCATCACTCGGTATCATAAAAAAATGTAGAAAATGAAAAGTTTACCATTATTTTTATTGGCGTAATGTAGATTGCTGCTAAATGTGCAGATTGTAGGGTTACACTTACACGATTTATATGTAGATCTTAATTGATTACTTATTTAAGTATTTCGATACCTCCAATTAACGCTACGCCAACATAATTTTTGGACCTGTTCTGTTTTTATTTTGTTTTTTGTTTGTTTATTTTTTTTTCACAATTCATTCAAAATAACGAATTCACAAAATTCGTTATTTTGCTTTTTTTTCGAATTTTGTTTTTTGTTTCTTAATTTTTTTCACAAAATTCGCGGAGCATAATATTGGTAAATAAATATGGCTGTTTACAAAAATAACAGAAAATGACAAACAATTTTGTTGGCGTAGTATTTATTGGAGATGTCGATTTCTTGGAAAAATGATTTTTTTTTAATTGTTGCACCGGGTTATCATTTAAAATGAGAAAACTGTTAAAAATGTTGTGGTAGAGTGGGTGTCGTTTTACATGATACAAGTGTTTTAGTCTAAGGGAGTTTCAATTTTGGTAATTTGAGAACAATAAACAGCAGTTGTGAATCAGTGATAGATTCATTGTAAGATATTTTGAGCTCTCTGAAGTTTTAGATAAAATATAATTTTAATTGCCTTGCCTTATATGTAGATATTTTTGAATACTTCAATCGTTCAGATAATTTTAGTGTTGACTATACATGCGCACCCTACGTTTCTATTCTAGAATTTTATTCAAGACAAGGTATTCATTGAAACTTTGAAATGTAGATATCAGTTAGATTAACCTGTTTATAACCATTCAAGTTACTCGTTCCATAGGCAATATAATAAATGAGTAAATCTGACCCTTGAAAAGAAGGCTCGGCTCTTGACGTCGTTTTCCTAAGATTTATTGATAAAGTATAATAATCAATATTACATATTACGTACGTTGCTATGATTCCAAAGTAAGTACTTAACTAAAGTACGACGCAACACGAAGCAACGACGGTATCACAAATACTTAGACCCGAAATAATATAGTAAACTTTTCTAAATTGACCCGGCCAAGGATCGAACCAGGGACCTCAGAGGTATACATACATACATCATGAAAACCAGTGTGTAAGCTACTCGACCACGAATGTCGTTAAAATCAATTTTGGAAATGAACTTTACTAGATTGGTTTCTTAAGTTTATTGAATGTCACGAAGCACAAAGTTTGACCAACACGATATTCAATTATTTTTGTGTATTATCTCCACAAGTTTGTAATAATAATAATTATTATTACAAAGATCAAATAGTAAGATTTGGATTCGAACCAATATCTTCCAGCAAACCGTGCCAGATGCCATGCCAACTAAGCCACGAAACGATCTAGCGGACCTTACGATTTTTTTATTTTATGTAGGCAGCAAACAAGCATACGGCCCGCCTGACGGAAAGCGGTTACAGTCGCCTATGAACGCCTGCACCACACGTCATGAGCGCGTTGCCGACCCTTTAGGACCCTTCTCAAACCCCTTTTGAAGGACTCCATGCTGTATTCCTGCGGGTAAACCCCGAGATTTCACCATTTTTCATCAGTTCATTCCACCACCTAATTGTGCATGACTGAAAGCTCTTCTGAAACCGTACAGTACGAGATATACTCGGTTCCAGAGTGTGAGGATGGACTCCCTGCCGGCGGCGAGCGGTGCGATGATAAAATGATGTAGGCATCATGTGAAACAGTTCATCAGAAAATCTGTTTGTTGCAGATCTTTGTTTTTGCTTTTTAACCACTTTCTTGCCGTAGCGCCATCTGTGAGAAATCTATGAAAGCTTTTCTTCACTCAGCCAGGTACCTTTACAGCTACCAGCAGCTGACTAGAGATACAAATTGAATGTTACGATGTTTGATCATCGTTATTAATTATTTTTGTGAAAATATTCCACTAGTATGTAATAAATATTAATACAAAGAAAAAATTCCATCGATCGAACGAGACTTGATTGGTTCTTCGGAGAAACTAAAGCTGTGAGACACCGCTGGCTCGGACATGTGGAGAGAATGGGAGAAGATCATGCTGCGAAGAGTGCTTATTTGGGACAACCGACTGAACGCTGACCGTTAGGACGCCCTAGGTACCGCTGGAGTGATGAAGTTCAGAAAAATCTCAAGGACTTCGATACTAGTGGCTGGAAGAAGCAGGCTCAGAACCGGTAGGCGTGGCAGAATCTGGCGTCGGAGGCCAAGATCCACTTTCGGTCACTACGCCATGGCACCGAAGTACGTACGTACCGGAGTCAATTCCGAGAAAATTGCTCTGATATTCATACTATAGGAAATTCCCAATTTTGAGACCAAGCAATCGGAGTGTCTGGCACATTATTTATCGTTTATTTATTTTATTTATTTAACCATTGAATTCGGGCCACATGGCCCTATAATATAACATATACCTACCTTAAGGACTGACATATAATATAATACATATAACAATATAATAAATAACTGGTCTACACGAATTGCACTTTGGTCAGGTAACCGGCCGCGGAATCACCGATAAATAAATAACACCCTTCGGCCAAAACTACTCCTTCATGAAGGTCGACAGACGTTCAGTAGGTACTCTCACCACAAATGAATTAAAATTCACGTTGTGGCGGTGTGTTTGGCTGTTAGCCTTATGTATGCCTACTCCACTATCTCCTCAGACCTCGTGATGTAGTCGCGATAGATATAGCAGCGTCGTCGGTATGGCCGGACGCAGCAGAAAGTTCGATCCTATCGGTGCTGTGCCACACAGGTTACAGCTGGTGGGCTTCCTCTTCCTCTTCACCACGTTTGTGAAGCAGTCCTCGTCACACTGGTCCGTCTGCTTCTGTGATTTTGCAACTTCAGAGACATTGCCGCCGCTCTACAAGTATCGTGATACTGCCATGAATGAATACTAAAAACAAAATATATTTTTTGTAAATTATTGTTATTTTGGAAATTATTATGTTGTTAGTTTTTTCTCAGTTCTTTGCCTTATTTTAACTACATTTACAAACCAAAGCTATGCATTTGTTTATTATTATTGTTCCTATTAAAGTGTTACACTTTATCTGTCTTCACTGAAAAGGAGAATGTGTGGAAAATCGATTTTATTCGTGTAGATATAATTAATTAATTATATTACGAAATCAGAAGTCACATCTTTGGTATAGTAAGGCTACATCAGCAAAATTACAATTTTTCAGGAGAGGGCTTAAAGATTCAACGACTGAATTTAGTCGAAACTTTTTAAGCTTAAAATAAAGGAGTATATAGTTTCACATAATACTTAATCTGATTCATGTAGTTTGTATTATTTTTATAATTTTGATGCGATGGAACACTTTGATTTGACATATCATCACATATCCTTAGAGGATGGAAAGTCTAAGATATTATCACATGTAACTTTTTAGCTTGAGCATGAGCTTTATACGAAAGGTACGAAAATTTGGTCTGTGGCACGAAATATAAACTAACTAAAATTACCAGGGTGCAGTTAAAACTTATTTTCCTTATTAAATTACAAACCACTGTATATATTTCTTTCTATTTACAACACCAACCGCATGGGGTGGGTTTGGTCGTAACACAGAACGAGAATGACAAAAACACAGAACTGTAATGAAATATGATGCAACATTGAAAGAGAGTTACAAATTGCGCAATCAGGGTGCCTTTGACGAAGGGCAGGGATGATGCAAATGTTGGAAAAAATGCTGGGCTATCGTTTCAAAGTTACAGTCAATCTTGTTGACTTGCAGTAAATATGGAAATTTTATACGAGAATACGAGTTTTATTATGTATAGAATTAGTAAATTAGGGATGTTTGCAGTAAAGCCCTGCAAGGATAATGCCGTTATCAATACGTTAAAGAAAAGGACAATTTAATTTTAGATTAATCCATGATTTTAAATGGCATAGTCTGTCACCGGAACCCAATATAATTAATGAATTGCAACTCTTGTCCTAACATTCAAATCTTTCGGTGAAAACTTTTACATATTATGTTGACGTGAAGCTTTCTAAATACAGTCATGGCGACGGTCTAATGTAACTCAAGGCCCAGAGATCTGAATTTAATTTATTGTAATTTTTTGACACTTCCTTATAAATTTAGTCCTCATGCATTGAGTTGTTGGTAACCATTAAATTTGTTTCAGTTGTTGAGGCACTTTATGCTATTCAAATAAAATAAAAGCGCTTTGTGAATGTGAGAATTACTGCGTTCCGGTTGGAAAGGTAGTATGCTGGTGAAATTATAGGCACATGGGACTTGTCAAATTGTGTCAGGGTGATGGGCGCAGTGGCAGCGCCCTTAAAATTTAGGCGTGTCGCTTACCACCAGGCGCATGTCTTGTTCGTCCCGTCACTTGTTATTATTAAAAAAAATTATTGTGGATGGTACCTACCTCCTATTAAGTTTATCAAGCCTGTGTTACGAGGCATAGCTTTAAAACCAAAACAATTCCATTATAACTTTTAATAAGTTTTTCTTTTAATTTTATAAAGAAATGGAAGACTACATACA
>NW_020654080.1:3561225-3588254 GCF_003589595.1 Hyposmocoma kahamanoa | reverse complement strand
TTTGAAAACTCTCTCCTCTCTCTGTTTCTCTTCTGAAAAATCTCTATTGTGCAGATAATGGCCTTATTCACAGACCATATTATAAAGTCTTATTACACCACGGGTGTGGAACTTCCATAGCATTATTTAATTTATTGAAAAATTGTATGTATTTTCGTAATCATCAAGTACGTAACACTGTTGAAGATACATTACAGTATCACCCTTCAAAAATTCTATAAGAATGTAAAGGCTATCTTACATCGCAAAGTCCCGCAAAGAATCAAATAGAACAATCTGGAATTTCTAACACAAAAAGTTCACTCGTCCAATTCAAACGGGACCCCAATCCCGATGACGTCATAAAACGAAATAGAGGGTCCCGTGAAGCTACGAATGCGACTCAGTGCGCATGCGTCCAGCTAGCAGAGTGACAGTTAATCGCATATAACCACGCGATCCGGTCGACAAAAACAATATTTTATTAAATAAAGCGTAAATACTACACGTGTCAATTACAATATAACAAAAATGAACGAGAAACACGGCGAACCAGGAGAAACCATTAAACTTCTGGATTTAAAGGTAAGTTTCATTTAATTTTCGGCAGTGATGTAATGTCACGAAAGGTCATTCGGTATAAGGGTTGTTTTGAATCGTATTTGGAGGGTGGAAGGTTCAGTTTTGTTATTGTTTTTGAAGTTAACGTGGGATTCTTGCATCATTTATGGCGTCTATAAAAATGATTAATTGTTTTTGTTAAGTGATTCTGAAGCTAAATTCGATTTGGTATTTAAGAATTAATAAATTAGAATTACAATTAGATGTAAATATAATAATAATTGCCTACACTGTCTTCTGTACTTAAAAATTCAAACTTAAAAGGAGCGTGAATCTACAAAAAAATCATAATTATAATGTTCCACCCAGCCACTAGATAAACCCCTTTTATTATAAGCACCAGATTATTAAGTACGTAGCTCTGGACTGGAGTAGTTGAAATTTTTTTGGAGTAATAATAATAATAATGTGTCAGACAATCACACCAATAGTCCCGGGGAATTCCCTGTATTATGACTACCAAAGCAACAAAATTCGCTCACACGCGCACTTACCCCCAAAGTATGTATTAGAAAATGAGTAAAAAAAATCTTCAGTAATTTGCATTTAGGTACACACACGTTTTGTGTCGACAGACATAAAGTACAGACTAAGTTATAAACAAACATCATTCGTAGGAAATGAAACTATATTTCAGGATTTAAATCGCGTACATGTGTTTTTTCACATTCAATGAAGTTTGACAAACCCCAGGTCCTTGCAAAAGAAGTCCGTTATTTACCCATGATGCTGCGATTCAATGGCCTCCATTGAAATTAAAAAAATCCTAATTTCGACAGCGACGATGGTTTCTCCGTACCACCAGTTTGGGATCCAGTAATTCCCCTGACGAAAAATCCCAAACAGACAATAACACTGCTGTACTAATTAATGTGTTTTAATTTATTCTAATTTCCATTATTAATCAATAATAAATTAAACTTAATAAAAATTCATATTGTTAAAATAAAATAATTTGTAAAACATAATGTAGTATGTACATTGGAACGTATCTTTGTAAAATTAAAAATGAGGTTTTTAATTAATAACTATTGTAATTATAGTGAAAGAAAGGGTGGTTTGCATTAATATTAGACATAACTGGTTGAAGACTGTATCACCTCAGTCAACCGTGACCATGGGACCTGTAAAGGGCCGGAAACGTTGGTTTGTTTGAAAAAACAAATATATGCGAT
Source organism: Hyposmocoma kahamanoa (assembly GCF_003589595.1). Taxonomy (NCBI): domain Eukaryota; kingdom Metazoa; phylum Arthropoda; class Insecta; order Lepidoptera; family Cosmopterigidae; genus Hyposmocoma; species Hyposmocoma kahamanoa. The sequence continues at coordinate 3,586,479 of NW_020654080.1, read as the reverse complement.
TCGGAAAAATAGTTTCGTTTCCTGTGTGTAAAAATCGCGAAAACCTAAGAACTCGTAACGTCATTCATTTAAATCAATACATAGACGGATTATTTAAGTTAAATCCAATTGTTTCTACTTAAATTCTAGTGTCGTCTTTTCAACCTTATGATTCTGTTCACATTTTCCGATACTATAAACAACAGAACAACAAACTTGTTTTGGTATATTTAAAATGAATAATTAATTTATTTTTTTTTCAATTTTGATAATTGAGATTTTTTTGTGAAATAACTTCACTAGTTTTTGTTATTATTAATACAAAGATCGAACATAGAGAAACTTTTTTTTTACCTGATCGATGGGACTTGAACCGAAGAAGGCGGCGACGAAGGTTCTAAAATCTGTCACTAGATGTCGCTAGCGGCTCAGAATACCGAAAAATCCAGTACATACAAAAAACCCACGCCCATTAATTGTTTTTGTTAAAGATATTTCTTTAACAAAAACACATAGGAGAATTTGGGCAACTTGATAACTTGACCCGTAGCTCAGTTGGTAAGAGCGATGCCACGGTGCAGTATGGTCGTGATTTTTTCTATGTATTCGATCTTTGTATTGAAAATCGTAATTTTTTTCGACGTATTATGTGCTCTACTCTGCCCACCCTAGATATTATCTCACTGCTAATTACAATACTGTCATACTTGTCATAATTATTCTGTTTCAACTGATTCCGGCTATATTAATAACACGATTTTGCTGAGAATGTCGATTACGTATCTACGTATTAAATATGCGTATTATTGTATAGAGGGCAGAATAGTTTTATAATTAAAAATATGTAAAATTCAAGACTTGCTACTGCTGATCGTAAAATTTAATGCGACAAACTTTTTGCGAGCTAGTTCTTGACAAAGCAGTTCGTATTCAGAAATATGAATTTTTTTTTTTAATTTATTTACAAATTTTTAATCGGGAAGTGAGTAATCCATTTTTCATCGATTCTGAACGCACCGGAAATAGTATGAAATAGTGCTGGTTTTGTCTTTTACTATCAAATTATACTTAATATATTCTAATTACTTTGTTATTTTTGGAAAATTACACCTCCTATAAAAGACTGTTCACTTCACAAGTTTTTGCTTTGATCTACAAGTCCAACCAAAATATTTGACATTGAAGTAGTATGTAATTACGATTCCTAGTATGTGTGGACTTATGGTTAAAAGAATAATGGACTGTGAACGTGTTTAATGCACTAGGTATTGTATTAACTGTGCATTATATTGTTGAAAGAATGCTTACCGAAAACTTGGTTGCTCTTTTAAGTACTCCATAATTAACAAAAATAATTCACTTTAATGACTTTGTTTACAAACACAACTAAAAGATGCTTACAAATCAGTTATCGTATTCAGCATGTCAAGGATTTTTTACGTTCCTATTTGTTTCGCTAACTCGTTTTTTTTTTTAAATTTAAGTCTTCGCTACTAGGCTCTAAAATACTCAATAAAAAATGCAGTTGGGTAGTTAAAATAATTCTCCGTTAAGAATGCAATAGATGATATTTGATTTGAGTAGCTCCTTGTATAAGTGTTCGTCCAGGGAACTTTTTTTTTATAATATAAAGAGATGGGACGCACAAGTCGTGCGCCTGATAGTAAGCGACACGCCTGTCCATAACAGTGCCACTTAGCTCTTTAAATCGCAAAGATCTGAGGCGCACTGCCACTGCGCTCGTCACCCTGAGACATAAGTTGACAAGTCCTATGTAATGTGCCTATAATTTATCACCACCTTTACCTTTCAAACCGGAACATAGTGATGCTGACATTACAGCTTAGCGGTAGAGATCGATTAGGTGGCAGTACTTCCCTGGACGAACCCTAATACTGCCACCTTAGCTATTTTTGCCACAACCACTAATGTGAACATTACCGCGTTTCAGTTGTGAAGGGTAATGGTGCTGGTACAGCACAAGGGATTTGTCGACTTTGTCTCGGGGTGACGCGTGCAGTAGCCTGTACAATGGCCAATGTTCTGAAGAACTGTTTAGGATGATGACAACAGCAATGTTTTATCATGCACCGTTCGCCACCGACATCCATCCTCACACTCTTCAACCGAATCGATCTCGTAGTGCACGGTTTCAGAGGAACTTCCTTCCACGTACAATTAGGTTGTGGAATGGACTCCCTGTAGGGGTTTGAGGAAGGTCCTAATGTTGTTGATATTGCAGGCCTTCGTACGCTAGTTTGCCCCTCAGATCTTTGTGGTACTGCAATTACTAACGACAGGCGTGTCGCTTACCACCAGGCGCACAACTTGTTCGTCCCGTCACTGGGTATCATAAAAGAAAACCACAGAATCGAATATTTTTCGCATATACTCAATATGGTGACTTTTGACCTCAATTATCTTAAGTCACAGGTCGAAATTCAAAATAGGCTTCGTCGCTGTAGAATTATATTATTTAATATAGAGTAGTTTAAACAACACTACAATTACTTATATGGGTTAATACATAAACTAAAGGATACAACGAAATGTAGACTCTACTGTTTAGGTACATTTCATACAATCATACATCTTTTGTTTATTTATATTTAAAATATTATATTTAAATTAAACAGTGATTAGGTCACGGAACTCAGCGAAACATCAATAAAAAGCGGTATTAGCATTAAATATTATTTGTTTACGTTTGCTTTTTAGTATAAATTAATTGTTTAGTGTATAAAGCACGATATGAATGAGTAATGTTCTTTTTTTTTTTAATATTTTTTCATTTACCAATTTCCGTTGGCATTGGTTTTATGCTTAATATTTTCACTCGATCAGACAAAAAGCAAGCGAATATTTCATAAAATATAACAGACTTTGAACCATAAGGACGTCGCGTATATTTATTCTAACAACACACAAATCCTTGTGCAAAAAGGGTAAAAATGACTAATTCCTAAGATGTTAAACTCCGTTTAGAACATAGGTTCGGAAACTTTTTGGCGCACTGCCTACTTGGGAAAGATAGAAAATTTTAACGCCTACCACTACAACAAGCTATTGAAAACGTATTTTTTATATTTTAACTTAACACAAAAAATCACAAGGGAAAAAATAAATATATATATCGATTGTGAACTGGCAACCGGTACTATCTAAATTTTGACAACTTTACAGGATGAAGAAAGAATTTGTTTGCGTCATGTTTGCGTCATATAATAGCATCTGGTTTATTGCATAAAAATACGTCATATTCTCACAGGACATTGGCGAAATCGCCATTTTTTTTGTATAATTTTTATTATAATATTAAACTACCGTACATAGTTATTTTTACTTGACATAGGCAAAATCATTGATTATTTCGATGGAGCCATAACATTTAAAAGAAGAAGAAGATAAAAATACGTAGTTTTTTAAATATTTTGATTACACATGTTATTAAAAACAATGGAGTTTCTTGCAACGCTGCGGAGTATGAAATAGTATAAAATGATATTAAAAAGTGAAATCTTTAGTTTATATAGATAATTCGGGATTTTTTTTTCAAATGCAGTAGTACCCCCTGGACATCATCAACGCTGGCCCATTGGTTCCGAGGCTCGCCTAGGACTCTTCAGCCTCACTGGGTAGGGACCACTTTGGAAAACTATGGTTTAGAAGAAGAAAAAAACAACAAGAACTGGTAGTGATGTATGTAGGTTGTTCTATATGAATTATTGATCCATATATAGATCAATAAATAACAATAACGTGCTGTTTGCACCCGTGAATCATACTTTATAATTACAAAACAAAAAATACAGAGAGAGAATGGAAGAGCCCCTTTATGATAATGGTTTATGAAATTATTACTGATAGATTGAAATACGTTATGGCCAATAACACAGTCTTTGGCAACAAATCAAGCCAAAGTATATAAAATTCATATACAAACTAAAGGAGACAACGAAGTATAGACTCTACAGGTCGAGCCATTGTTAAATGTTAAACAACATAAATAAAGGTACCTATATGAAAAATAATCTATTAGACAACGTAAGTTAACAAACTTTAGTAAATACATAAAACTGTCACCAAAGTTACGATATCATAGAAGGCACTTATCTAACTCACGATTGATATGTTAAATTGAAGCTTCCTCTAGAAACCTTTAAGCCCGAAATATTTCCGATAAGAAAGTACACAATTCATATCCGACGAAATTGAGTCGCCTTTTGTAATTCGACCTATTTCCCTGACTTGACCTGGTAGTTATTATTTCTTGGGTAACTTCCATTGCTATTAGAACCTTCTTTTAACGTCGCCTTCAGAGAAATAGTTTATGTTTAGGCATACGCTATTTGTAATTTAAGTAATTTGATTTAATTTAAGAAGATGGGTAAACTTAGACGTTTCGTGAATAGGAGGCCTTACCTATGTATTTCGTGGCTTTGGTGTAATCAGGCCACATCTGAAAAATGACAAGTTATCAGGAAAGAGGTTTAAAGATTCTACATACAAAATTACTTGGTATCTTTTTTACACCTAAGCAGGAAAGTGGGAAGTTATAAAATTTTACATAATTTAGTACCAGTAGAGCTTGTGAAAGAGTTCGTCCAGGGAAGTACTGCCACCTTACCTATTTCTGCCGCCAAGCAGTAATGTCAGCGTTACTGTCTTCCGGTTTTGAAGGGTAAGGGTGCTGGTGAAATTACAGGCATTAAGGACTTGTCAACTTATGTGTCAGGGTCATAGGCGCAGCGGCATTGACCTCTCAGATCTGTGTGATTTAAAACTCTGTGCGGCAATGCGACTGTTTTGGACAGGCGTGTCGCTTACCACCAGGCCCATGACTTATTTGTTCCGTCACGTGGTGCCATAAAAAAAACAAAATTTTTTCGATATGTACTTTCCAGTTAAGGTGGTTATCGATTGTCAACCCTAGAAAATTAAATGTGTTAACTTCGTGTATAGTAATAATTATTTTCAATTGATATGAGATTTAAAATTTAAACCAATTATTTGACTTTTTTTTACCAATTATGAGACTGTTACAATCCATATTAACACAAGGTACCTACATAGAAATGTCCATGCGTTATTTATTCAACGTCCACCTAATCTATTATGTTTGTCAGTGTTTTATATATCGGTATTACTAAACGTTCCTTTGTTATAGTATTTTATTATAGGGGTTGTATCCTCAGCAAATTATAAATATATTTATGGTTGATTAGATGGTTAAGGCGACTGAGACATTCACTACAAATTTTGTCAAATCTTTATTTATGTCACAGTGTTACTTGTTGAGTATTTGTTAACTCAATATATTGAGTGATATGTGATGTGTGATATAATGGTGTGTACCTCGTTTGAAATAGTCCGAAACTCTTGAGAAATCCAAGCATAAATTTAAAACAAAAGCCGACCTCAAACGTTCTTGTAATTACATCTATTATTCAAGGTTTATTGAAATCGGTTACCGGAAAGTGCGCGAAACCGGATTCATACCCTTAGGGGTAGAATATTTTCTTTAAATTTAAATGGGGCTAAGACTGAGGTAACCTCTTTCCAATAAAAAAGAATCATTAAAATCGGTTCACAAATTATGGCCGGAGTTATCGCGTAGCAAGCACAAAAAAATACAGTACAACTGAGAATCTCCCCCTTTTTTGAAGTCGGTTAATAGAAAGTAATTTTGAAATACTATTTTCTAATGGATACCGACGTTAATCGTGTAAAGCAGCGGTCGGCAAACATTTGAAAAACAAGGGAATAAAGACAGACTTTATAATGATAATTTTAACAAACTATAGTCCATTTGTTTAGGTACTTAACTAAATGTAAACAATCTTGAGATGTCTATTTAATTAAATATACATTTATAAAATTATTTTTACTTACCTACAAACACAAAATATAATTAGCCTCGTATGAAATTGCATGCCTATTTTTATACCTATTGATTTGTAAAGTATATGTTTCAATAAAAAGATATACCAAGATTGTTTACATTTAGTTAAATACATAAACAAATGGACTATAGTGGAGTACATTCAATAAACTTAAAAAAACAAAGATCTGCAAACAAGCACATGAAAAAAATCGTAAGGTCCGCTGGTTCGTTCCTTAGCTCAGTTGGGAGAGCGTCAGACACGGTATGCTGGACGCGCTGGTTCGAATCCAACCGGAACGAAGTCATTTATCATTATATACACACTTTCGTATACGTGGTATGTAATGTAAACCAGTGTTTCAATAACTTTATTACTTCGCCGAGTCCCGCAATCGGTGCTGTTTGAAAATAAACAGGGACTTTACTTACTTTATCAAATTAACTCATTAACTTGGCGTTTGTTTTGATAACTTACTAAACGTTTGAGATAATAACAAATACGAATATGAAACTATGTACAAGTTTTGTTTTAGAGAAGACTTGTGCCAAGCAATGGGACGTAAAATGGATAAAAGATTTTTTTTACAAAAAAGTCGTGAAGTTTCTACGCCACTCAGAGCTTTAAATCGCAAAGATCTGAGGGGCACTGCCACTGCGCCTGTCACTCTGAGACGTAAGTTGACAAGTCCCGTGTACCCTTCAAAACCGGAACATGTGGTAGTAGTAGTCACAAACTAGGGGATGAATCCGATTCCGCGCACTTTCCGGTATCCGATTTCATTAAAACTTGACAAATAAGTAGATGTGATTCCATGACCAAAAAAAATTATAATTATTTCTTATTTATGCCTCCTGTTTTTGGGTATTCGGTATTCCGTCGAATAGCAAACGACAGGCTGAATAAGCCGAATACCGAGTAGTAACCGAATATTCGTTGCAACTCTAGTATGTACAGACGGCAGTACATCAAGCTTGGCGACAGAATAGGCAAGGTGGCAGTTCTTCTCTGGATAAATTCTTTCACAAGGCACTGTACTGTTATTGCTTATTTAAAATGATGATGACGTATGTTTTTCCAGAGAATAAAAGAAGACTTAAAATAATTGTCGATTGCTTCAACCAGTCTCAGTTCCCAGTCAGAGTTCCTTGTGAAAGAGTTCGTCCAGGGTAGTACTACCTTACCTATTTTTGGCGCCAAACTGGAATGTGAGCATTACTGCCTTCCAGTTTTGAAGGATGCTGCTGCCCCTCAAATATTCGCGAATTAAAGGTCTGAGTGGCAATTGTTATGGACAGGAGTGTAGCTTACCAAGTCACTTGATATTGTTAAAAATGGCTTATTATGATTTTGTGCACAAGCATTTGAATAACATTCAAATACATTGACTTACAAATAAATGGACGACGGGTCTAATACGAAAACCACGAAAAAAATGTTCCAAGTCAACCTATTTAAACGTAGTGACATGTAAAGGAATATGAAAAAGCTGAAACGTTGAATTTAAATTGTAATGTCATCGCAGTACTGTTTAATTTTGCTTGCTTCGCTGTCAGTCGAACAAACGAAGACTAAAGCGTGAATGACGCTCTGTGTACGATTTTAACGCCCTATAAGTTCGGACACTTTTTAGCGCGGACACGACGTCCATATAATTGTAAGTCAATGTTCAAATACATGAAAAAATATCCTGTCTTATTTATGTAGTTAAGTTAAGTGACTCAAAAACCAAGTTTGAAAGTTCGTAACATTATTTGACCTTGAAACCATTTTCCTTACTGCGTAGCGCCTACGTAAATAACGTAGGCGGCCGAAAACACGTAGCCGTAGTAGTAATAACGTAGAGATACATACATATCTTGCTTTTAGTGGGGGTACGTTTATTGGCGTTTATTTACGTACCAATTTTTAAAAAGTTTTTACGATATTAAGTGACGGGATGAACTTGTGTGCCTGATGGTAAGCGACACGCCTTTCCATAGCAGTTGCGGTGCCACTCAGAGCTTTAAATTGCAAATACTCGTCACCCTGACACGTAAGTTGACAAGTCCTATGTGGTTGTAATTTCACCAGGACACTAAGAGTCGTATTCTAGAACTCTACTCAATGCTCAAGTCAGGATTGCACTGGAAACACAAGCACTGGAAATACGACCCTAATTGCAGGGACTTGAGCATGATTTCTAGTGCTTTAAATCATACTCAAGTCCTGACTTGAGCATTGAGTAGAGTTCTAGAATACGACCCTTAGACTTCAAAACCGGAACGCGGTAATGTCCTAGTCGATAAACGATATGTACGAATGGAGAACGTCAAAATAGAAACAGTATTCAAATATTGTAATATAACTTTAATGTCATAGAATTTCTGTACTTATATCCTGTGTAACAAGTATTTAGTAGCAATAGAGCTCCTGTCCTTCCGCCTTACCTATTTCTGCCGTCAAGCAGTAAGTAATGCCAGCATTACTGTGTTAATAATCCACTTCTAAGGGCTCTTACACATAAACGCGATACGACGTCGCGTCGTGCTACGACGGGGCATCGTTTTACGATGCGACGTCCCATAGTACAAGACGCTCCTCGACTAGGGTTATTAAATAATGAACCTCAATGTCGTCTGTCACTGACCAGTAATTATATGGTTAAAGAATATTTATTTCTCATAAGAATTACATATTCTTTTACAGAGAAAGTGAACTAATTCAAACTTACAAAATAAATCAAGCGCACCAACTTACAAATAAAAATATATGTAGGTAGACAAAAATATTAGCGAACACAGATATACGACACGGCAGAGCGTACTAGATGCGGTAATGACACTTTCAGTAATGTGTAAGTATAATTTGCTATTTCTTTTTTTAACTTTACTATAATTTGTTACTTTATATACGTCTATAAATACATATATCATATACATACATATATACAGATTATCAGACAATTCTAGCAAATTATTATTAAACACTCATAGAGACTGACATGCCGATTTTCAGTCGAATTAATGCAAATTTTTATCTGTCGCTAAAAAGTTTATATGGCAGCCATATTGAAAGAAGGCGAAAAACTGACCCACACAAAATGTCGTCTCATCCCCTTGGACGACGACATTATCCGGCCGTTCATCACCCGGACAAATAATGGCCTACCTGGTAAGGGCCTCAGAGCAACAAATTAATGACTTCTTCCAATAAGCCGACGAAATATTATTATACGAAGAGAAGTAGTCGATCTTTTTTTGCGTAAATAGGAGACATTTCACATACACGTAATCAGTTTCATGTAGTTCGTTATTTTTATGACTTTTACGTGCGTTAGACGTATGATTACATGTGACTTTATTACACCAAGAGTAAGAATATAGAACAAAAATGAATTTAAAAAATCTACCTTCAAAATTCTCTATTGTAATTTGCGAACTTGTGTGTTCAGTTGCCGGGTCCGCTGAAAATCAGCGTTGTAGCACTTTGAGTGAGATGACAAGCTGAATGGGTCACGGCTTCCATAACAGCCCAACACACACGCTTTGTACTTTAAATATGTGTTTAGTTCTAAATCCTTACGTTATTATTATTATTATCATTATCAGAATATTATTATTGTGAAATGCATGTGTGTAGATTATATATTTTTTCTGTTCTATTCTATTTTGGTTATCTATTTCATATGTTGGCGTATTTACTTTAATTTACATTATATTTGATAAAAGCTGCGCGAACTAAGACCCTAATCGAGCTGCTATGATAGAGTAAATGGTCTATATAAACGAAGTCAATAAAATTACTAAATGATTGTTTGTTTATATTTTATAACTATATTCTACAAGAGGTTAAAATTGTATGGGTAATAAATACAGACGCGTGGAAGTTTCCTTACAAAAATGCCACAAATTTTCACAAAGTTTTTTTTTTACATAATTTTAAGCTTTTAATATAGTTTCAAGTTTAATAAAAATTAAAGGAAATTATTATTCCACGAATGCAGTAGATAAATAAAAATAAATATTAGACAAAATCACATACATTGCCCCAATCCCAAAGTAACTAAAGCACTTGTGTTATGGCTATGGAAATTGGAAACAACGACGATACCAAAAAAATCCAGACCGGAGATTTATGGTTTTTTATAGAGATACGGTGGGAAAAATATTCAACACAAGCGCAGCTATTTTGCATGATCTAACCGTCATTGGGTTCCCGGAGAAGCAAAGTAATTTACTTAATTTTTTAGAATATGGATTCTGTATGCAATTGGCGCAGGACAGGTTGTTGTGACATTTTTTGTGGCCTATGTTCAGCAGCGGACGTCTTTTGACTGAAATGATGATGGTGATGGATTCTGTAAATTAGTTACGAATTTGTTATTTTTCTGATTATTATTAACAAAAGTTGCACCATTAGCGACACCTAACCGCTTTTTAAACATCTCATTGCAGTTTATTTAACACCAATTAATAAATAACGTGTTGATTTTTTAATTAAAGAAGACTATAAAACCTGCGAACAGATTGTCAACAATCACAGGAAAGAGGGTGCGGCCGATTGTACAGACCATGACGAGAAAATATGTTCAGTTTAAAAATATACGGTGACTTCAAAGTTACTGTAACATTATTAGAAGAAGATTCTACCCAATATTGTTGTAAAAATTGCGGAAAATAAAATCTGTTGTTCCATACTGAACTACGGCTGTCTAGAATAGTGGCCTATCTCAAAAACATCTAATTCATCAGAAAAATCGCCCAAAAAGCTGAGAACAGAAGAGAGGTCATTGAAATTAAAAAACATCTTAATTTCAACACGGAAGATGGTTTCTCCGTACCACCAGTTTGGGATCCAGTATTTCCTCTAATGAAAAATCCCAAACAGACATAAGACTGCAGTACTAATTAATATGTTTTAGTTTATTCTAATTTCTATTAATAATTAATAATAAATTGAACTTAATAAAAATGCATTCGATAAAATAATTTGTAAAACTTAATATAGCGTAAATTGGAATGTTTTCTTTGTAAAATTAAAAATAAGGTATTTAATTAATAACTATTGTAACTATAGTGAAAAAATAAGATGGTTTGCATCAATATTAGACATAACTGGTTGAAGACTGTACCACGTCAGTCAACCGTGACCATGAAACCTTTAAAGGGCCCGAAACATCGGTTTGTTTGAAAAAACAAATATACGCATTTAAATCCGGAAAAATAGTTTCATTTCCTAAGCTGAGAACTGTCTGCCGCAAAAGTTGACGAACCGTAGACCATCCCAATGTTGTCATTTGATTATTCCAACCAATGTAAAACTTGGAAATCAATCATAATTAAATTTAACATTTTCTGAATAAATCTCAGTAATAAATAAAAAACGGATCAATTTTGTATTGCGCTATTATTCTTGAAAAGCAGCGATATCTAACGGACTCAAATGTATGGTATAACTATTTTTCGCCACAGGGGTGCCATTATTGTAAAAGTTGTTCGTATTGATGTGTTAGAATCGCTCTATAATATTGCGAAAGCTTTTTAACATTTCGATGAATGGATTATATTATATGATTACAAATAGGCAATACATGTAATGTACAAGACAAATTACGCAATAGAATATATATAGTACAACACCACCACCATTAAAAATAAGAAGGAAAAGTAAAGGCGGACCTTTAACAATTCATCACTTTCATAAAAAATGAAAATGTTTAAAAAGAGCTCCCTAAACTATGATAACTCTGTGCAAAACACAAGAGCCCGGGTGGAGGGTCGTTGGGGAGGACGCTTGCATGTTTGAACTTACTATCTTACCAACAGATATAAGTCTAAAAAGTGTCAGATAGTACAACATAAACTTAAAAGTATATTTTTGTTGTTTACGATGTTAATAGTCGTGTGAGGTGGTTAATATTATACAAATAACTCTGTGCCTCTACCATGAGATTACAGTGACAGTTCTCGCTAGCGAAATATTTATATACAAAATGTTGTTTCTTCGTGTGACTGCTAGGGGCGCTGTATAATTTGCCATACAACCTAGCGATAACTGTCACAGTAAACTCGTGGTAGAGGCACTGTATGTACAATGCCATGTCGCGTTCCATACGTATAGCCATCGATATCACAGAGAGCCCAAAGTTTAATTACGAAGACGTGTTTACACACTTCGTTGCTCGGAAATTGATCCGATTGACACAGTAATGTTAAAGGTTTGGGGAATTCACGTCAAGGCTTTGCAAACATGGCTTATTACATATCGACTGTGAACTGGCAACCTGTACTATCTTAATTTTCTAAAGATTTCACTTTTTAATACCATTTTAAACTATTTCATACTCCGCGGTGTTGCAAGAAATTCCATCTCAGATACATTTAATTTTGACTCTAGAATCGACTTCATTCAACTTGTACTAACTTCTAACCAGACGCTATATAAATGACGCAAACAATTATTTTCGTCATCCTGTAAAATTGTCAAAATTGTTTTTTTTTAATTTATTTATTAAGGTTTTGGCAAAGCCATCAGCCTAAACATGAAGTTTAATTATGTTTCTGTAAACATGGCCGCCACAAAGAGGATAGGCAATTTGAGGCGGCGTGCTTGGATTCACTCGGGATTCCTTAAAACGGGCCGATACGGGGATTTTAGTTCGAGATTCGTATAATTTCGCGTTTTAATCTTTGTTTAAGGCACAATAGCACTACCCTATTCCACTTTAAACTAGAATTCACAAAATAATTGAAAGTCAAAATAAAAACGACATTTTTCCCTCCAAAAGGTCCAGAGCGAATCCTGTCAAAATTGACATAGTACCGGTTGCCAGTTCACAGTCGACATATCGCTTACCATCGAAAGAGATTGTATCTAGTTGCTTTTCTTTTGTAATGTGACAACTACTCCAATTACCAGGTCTCAAACTAGGATTTTTATTTTCATGATACTAAGTGGTGGGGCGGACAAGTCGTGCGCCTGATGGTAAACGACACGGCTGCCCATATGCCACTCAGAGCTTTAAATTTCAAAGATCTGAGGTACACTGCTTCTGCGCCCATCACTCTGTGACATAAGTTGAAAAGTCCCATGTGCCTGTAATTTCCCCAGTACCTTTACCCTTAAAAATTGGAACACAGTAATGGTCACATTAATGCTTTTCGGCCGAAATAGATAAGGTGGCAGTACTTTTTAGATTAGTGGAGAATGTTTGTTCTTGGAGCTAAATAAGCAGCGTAAGTTTAGTTGCCTCTCCGGATCGGAAACTCAAAAAGGACTCGGAAAACTGAGTCCTTTTTGAGGAAACTTTTGACATTTCCAATCGGAACAATAGTCGATTTAACTCACAACTTAGAAAGATATAGTAGGAATCAGGTTCATCTTCCCGCTCGGAAACCCATCTGATTTCGAGACTCGGATGGGCTACCCGATCGGATCTATTACAATTTGAATTAAAATCAGCCTGCTGGTCATACGTTTTACTCGTTAATACAAAAATGTCGGATACGGCCGTTAAGAGTTGGGATCAATGGGACTATATGCGCAGGATTGGCTCGTGTAACATAATTTCCTATTTGCCAATAAAACGCCAGAGGGCTTGCACTTGCTTTGATTAGATTATTACATTGTCTCTTGTTGTCAAATGGATAGTAAATTTGCTAACAATATAATATAGTATATTATCTATGTTGCTAACGTTTTAATATAGTTGTTAGATTTATATAATCTGTTGCTCACTTTTTTTTGTAGTGTTTTCACGACTCTGGCTTAAAAGAATCTTCAAATTTTATTCTACATTTGATTCCACTTTTCATTTAGGTTTTCAAGTAAGAAAATTAATTCGAAATTAAAAAGTAAAAATTCAAACTAATTCGACATGTATCTGGTCAGTCCACTTTTTTATATACTTCAATTCAAACCATTACCTAAGCATATGTCAACTTTTTAAAGTTGCAAGTTAATGGTAACTTTGCATCAAGCCTTAAACTTTGCCATTTGGACACTTGACATAAGTGATCATACGTTAATACGGCTATTCTCACATTCGGTGTTCTCAGCCTAATTACCGTAGACATTTTGGTGTCCTCGGCCTAATTGCCGTAGCCATTGTTTTTTCTCGCTTAATATACCCAATCACATAGAAATATGAACAACTAACTTAACTATCAATATGTCTAAATGGTATTAGAAAAGACAAAGTAATTTTCGAGTCATTAAGAAACAAATATTTTATGGAAACGGTAATTAGATCTAATAACCGTAGCCATAGCTACGGTAATTAGAAAAATCAAACATTTTCTCCGCTTAAAAAGTTATAGACTAATTTCTTTCATACAATATTCAAACCTCTCATGAAAAGTTGTATTTTTGCAGTCGCCTTATTACACCAAGAGAATGAACTCTCAAAGAACAATATACCTCTCCCGACAAAAACAAATGCCCACTCAGCAGATCAATCTCCCTCTGTGCTAAATTTAGTGTACAATGCTCCACTAATAGGGCAGATGAGACGCATCCGGTCACTCTTGAGTATTAGATCATAGTCATATTATGAACACATACTTATATAATATTCCTGAATGAAGGAGCGTGCACATTTTTTAAACATGTTTTTAACAGTTGTGCTGAAATTTTGCCAGAATCAACATTTTATACGGCTCTTTGCATAGCTCGGGTCTTATCTAGAACATTAGAACACTGCAGATTAGGGATTCTACAAGTTTTCGAAGATTTTTATAACTTCTTTTCTATTTTATCACAATTCTTTCTTTATTATAAAGGCAATAAAGTTCATTTAGTAATTTACTAAATTGATTTAGTAAACTACATTGATTTTGTAAACTGCAAAATCAACTTTGTTGTTTCAAAGTAAACGTAAGTCTGTTACAGGTGTTGCTTACCTACTAGCAGAAGCACGACTTATTTGTATTCGCCTGTTCGCCACATGGAATCGAATACATGGAGATTTTTAGTCATGTTTTATGGTGCCGTTACCTATTTTGAAATATAACTAACGTACACATTCGCGCGCGATTCGTCTGTAACTAGATACGAACAACACAGCAACTTATTTTTATAAAACTAAAAGGAAGTTTGCGCGAACAAAGTTCGCAGGCACTGGTTCATATTCGTATTCTTTATTTTCAAGTTACACGTTTATATAAAAGCAGTTCTTATGCTAATTGTACTAATAACACCCCGTGGGGGCACTGCAACATTCTGAGGGCACATATGTCCTTACTTTACTACCTGCATTACTAAAATAAAATTAGGAATAATTAATAATAAAACTCTACATTATTAAAATAAAATTAGGAATGAATTAATAACAAAAACTAAACAGTATTTTAGACAATGTCAACAATAAATATTAGTAATTCCTTTTAGATTAAGGTCTCATTCCTGATACATTAATGTCTGGCTATTTGACATAATGTTTACAAATTATATACTTAGTAATTCGTATAGTTTTTAAGCACTACTTTCTAAAAAATATTCTTTTAGAGAATGAAAAGCTTTACTTTGTAGATGGCTCTTTAGATGAGTTACAAAGGTCTTGTGTATCTTGTGTTTTTATATTTATTGGGATCGCATTATATATTTTAATTACCATACAGTGGGACTCTGAATAGTATAGACTGAGAGTACTGAAAGAACGCTTCAACATGTGTAGACCTCTATTGTTACGTTTCAGAGCCTTTACTAAATAAATTAAATCAAAATTCAATTCAATTTAATGTAATTCTTAATTATTTACTTCATTAATAATAATAATATTCGTTTAATAAAATTCAATTTAATGGGTATGTAATGTAATAAATAAATAATGTTCAATTTATTAGTTTACTAACCTAAATAAGAAAACATTTTATTTATTTTTATTTTTTTTACAGGCGAGGAAAGATGATTGTATCTTTTTATTGTATTTCTTTTGGTTGGCAATCGATTGTTACCATTTCCCTTCATTACACGATAGATAGCAATATTTCTAGTATTTAGTTAATATGGTTTGGCTTGAGCTGTGACACGGCCGGATTAAATCGTGCAATTCCCTGCTGTTCCAAGTTGCTGTCTAGTTCATATTTAGTTACAGATGGACCACCAGATATCAGTTATATGGCAAAAAGATGCGGTAAAAAAAGTGGAGAAAACCAAAAACAAGCACATAGAAAAACTCGTAAGGTGCGTTGGTTCGTCCCGTGGCTTAGTTGGCATAGCGTCTACCACGGTTTGGTAGGAGACACTGGTTCGAATCCAGCCGGATCGAAGGCATTTTTTAATCATTAAAACTAGTAGAGCATTTTCACAAAAATAATAGAATATCATTGTTCATTATTGAATTTAATCATCTGAGTACCTACAGAGTACTAAAAAAGCCGACCTCATCTGTAATTTCGTGGAATTACATCTATTTGCCAAGTTTTATTGAAATCGGTTATGTACGTAAAGTGCGCGAAAACGGATTCGTCCCCTAGTTTGCCACATTTACGGGTGAAATATTTTCTTTAAATTTAAATGGGACCAATTCTAAGGTTACCTTACTCTTTCCAACAAAAAAAGAACCATACAAATCGGTTCACAAATTATCGTATTACCGCGAAACTTACATACAAAAAAACATACTGACGAATTGAGATCCTCCTCCTTTTTTGAAGTTGAAAATGTCGTTAAAAACCAAAAAACAAGCAAATACAAAAATTCGTAAAGTAAAAAAAAATTCTTAGGTTTTCGCGATTGTTACACATAGGAAATTAAACTATTTTTCCGGATTTAAATCGCGTATATTTGTTTTTTCAAACCAACCGACGTTTCGGGCCCTTTACAGGTCCCATGGTCACGGTTGACTGAGGTGGTACAGTCTTCAACCAGTTATGTCTAATATTGATGCAAACCACCCTATTTTTTTCACTATAGTTACAATAGTTATTAATTAAATACCTTATTTTTAATTTTACAAAGAAAACATTCCAATTTACGCTATATTAAGTTTTACAAATTATTTTATCGAATGAATTTTTATTAAGTTCAATTTATAATTAATTATTAATAGAAATTAGAATAAACTTAAACATATTAATTAGTACTACAGTTTTATGTCTGTTTGGGATTTTTTATTAGAGGAAATACTGGATCCCAAACTGGTGGTACGGAGAAACCATCTTCCCTGTTGACATTAGGATGTTTTTTAATTTCAATGGCCCGTAACGTCGGTTTGTTTGAAAAAACAAATATACGCGATTTAAATCCGGAAAAATAGTTTCATTTCCTATAAAAAAAAAATCAATATTATGGTAGTAATAACGTCATGATATCAATATTGCATATGAAATTATGTTTATATGCTATTTTAGCTATTCCATAAACGACTACATTCATCACCCCCGCTATGTAAAATTCTAAGAACGCTTTACGTTACTGTTGAGTTCGTTCACCTCGACGTATCGCAGATCGATGTTCACTAAGCAACTGCAATGCATTTAAACGACGAAAAACATACATTTAATGATTATCATTATCGGTGCACCACTCATTAACTATCTTATACGACATTTTTATCTTAAGTGAGTGTCGATATTTGAACACTTTTGGAGCATCATATATTTGTAGAGGTCTTTATGAAAGAGTTCGCCCAGGTAAGTGCTTACGTCAAACCTATTTCTATCGCCAAGTAGTAATGTCAGCATTACTGTGTTCCGGTTTTGAAGTGTGCTGGTGAAATTACAGGCACATGGGAGTTGTCAACTTCACGTCTCAAGGTGACGGGCGCAGTGGCAGTGAATAGAATAGAAACCATTTATTACAACGCCATAGCACAAAAGTGCACAGGAAGAAAGAATAAAAAAACAACGAAGCAATACATATTAAATTTTAAACAGTCAATTCACAATTTTTCACTATTAATAAATCTCATGTGTGTGGCTGTGGCGCATTTAAAAGGATCAAAGTCAAAGATCATTTATTGTTAAATAAATTTACCTTGAAAACGTCACATTTAAGCTACTGCTCGTTCACTACGCTGACCTCCCTGAGAAGAACGAGCAAGAAACTCTAGGGATTGCTCTTTTCAAATAAACTTAAATGCTATGGAATACACTTTGAATCAAATTTGTGTGGATTCTGGAGCCATGTCGTCTTTCCATACATCTTTATCTAACACGTAGGCTTCAATCTTCAATAACCGACTTCAAAAAAGAAGGAGGTTCTCTCAATTCGACTGTATTTTTTTGTATGAATGTTAAGCGATAACTTCGGTATTTGTGAACCGATTTTCATGATTCTTTTTTGTTGGAAAGAAGGTACCTTCATAGTGGTCCCATTTCATTTTGAAGAAAATCATCCACCTCTAAGGGTGGCTGTTCACGCATGAAGATTCATTTTTATAAATAGCGCCTAAATTTTACTTAAAGAGCAACTATTTTAATGGTTGATTTTGCTGTTTCTCCAATAAAACAACAATAAAACTTAGCAAATAGATGTAATTCCACGTACTTTTGAGGTCGGTTTTTTTAGTACTCTGTACTGAGATTTTGTAATATGACTTTTCGATCAAAATATTTTTAATGTATTTAACTTAGGAAATGATAAACTTAATATAGGCTCTGGAATTTTATTGTAAAAGCGTATTAAAAGAGTTGTTTACTTTGGTTAAACGAAATCGTGGTACCTGATCCACTCAGCTCATGTCACTACAGAGTCACTGAAGACTGCTACGTTAATTTTCACTGGATCCTAAATGAAAGATCTTTGTAATTTAAAGCTGTAATGTGCACTTGAAGTAAACTTCAGTAATTCTTAGAGCCTACGTACACGGCGTATTTTATGCGCCTCGACGACGTGCGTTTACGGCGCCATAAAGGTGCGTCATTTGCTCGTATACGCGCCGCAGACGCGCTGTAGTGAATCATTCAAATGCGCTCAAACATCGCGTTGCAAGCAAATAGCTTAATACTCCACTTAGAATTTCATTTAGTTGCTTCATTTAAAAAATTAACTGAAATTAACAATCTAAACTAAAACTATCTTTTATCAAAATGCACGATACATACGCGCGACCACAGCGCGTCTGCGGCGCGTATAAATTACGCCGTGTGCATAGACTCTTAAACCAATGCTTCAATTGATAAAACACTATTAAAACAATGCTATAAAAGTGTATTTTGCATTACAAGCATTGGTTTAACACGTAGGTAACTTGAGTTTAGTACAAGTGGACATAAGTGGCACTGCGACCGGGTAGCAATGTCGCTTCACACAGGCGCAGAACTTGTTCATTCCGTCTATGGATATCTTAAAAAAATATCTTGGAAAACGGTTATTTAAATCATAATTCTCTTTTATAAGTGAATACAACTATAGAGGAATAACTTCGAAGACTGCTAAATCTCCATACTACAAACCCTTGCTCTGAAAAGGTCAGAATTCCGTCTAGTATAGACCTCTATATTTTAATAGATGGCGCTGGTCAATAGCGTGCAAGTAGTTTATATTATATGTATAAATAGCTGTGGATGTCAGTTAATATAAGAAGTCAGTTTTTTCTTTGTAATATATTCAAATAGGTAGGTAATTATGACCAAAAATTATTTTCTAAGCTTTGACAAATGTGGTATTGTGTGGTACAAACTAATTTTTAAATTAACGCTTCCTAATAAGGGTACATGGCGCTGATCCTAAACAAAATAAAAGAATAACCGGCACTGTCCATAAAAATCTGTGCAATAAGCGCCGTCTAGTTGATTTGTTTGTTATGACTAGAAATTAGAGTAATTTTGATAAATTGCACAGAGACGAAATAAGAAACATACGTTCCTGGTAACTCATCAGTGATACATCACTTAATAAATATCAACTCTCGTTTTCACTTAAATAAAGACAGGCCAACAACTACCCTGTGTGTGCGTCTCCGTATATTCCAAAAGTATTCAGTATTTATTGTAATAAAGATAATATCTCTAACAATGGCGTGCTATTCCATTCTGTGGTGTAGGGAAAAACAGCAAAAGATCTAATTACAAAACAAACGGAATGAAATTTCATCGGTAATTATACACACATCAAAAGTGTCTAGGGATCAAGTACGTTTAAGAGTATTGCTGCAATTAGGGTTAATTATATTAACTTTTTTGTATCGCTATTGATAATTTTTAGTGAGTTTTAACATTTAAATAAGGAATATTGTTTAAAATTCGATAATAAGAAGAAAATCGATTGTCAATGTGGTTTTGTATAAAAATGAGTTATAGCGTTTTGACAAAATCATTACAATATCTGCATCGGAACCGAAATAATTTACATTATTATGGAGAGACGACATCATTAAACCCGAGAAGTGATGATGCGAGCCGTCGGAATGTTGGAAGCTGGTTCCAGGCAACGTGCTGTGGCTTTCACTCTTAACACTACACAGAGCGTCATAAGTCGCCTCTGGACGCGCTATCGCATGACGGGCAGCATGGCCGAGCGACGTGGAGGACGATCTCGCATCACGACTCGCAGACAGGACCGGTATATCCAAAATACTGCTCGACGGAATCATACCGCCATGATGTTGGTTACGAGGCTCCACAGCTCCTCAGGCTTCCTAATAAGCGATCAAACAATCCGAAATCGTTTACGTGAAGTGGGTCTGCGATCCCGAAGGCCGCTCAGAGTTCCACCTGTTGCACCCTGCAATCGCAGGACCCGTTTACGATGGGCTCGCGAACACAGAAACTGGGAGGAAGAAGACTGGCGCTATGTGTGCTTTTCGGATGAATCCCGCTTCGGTATGAGACCAGATACAAGACGTACTCGAGTTTGGAGAACATCTGGACGTCATGAACGTTTGAGATATTGTCAGGAAGTTCATCCATATGGTGGGGGAACAATAATGATATGGGCCGGTATTTGGATCGGCGGAAGAACCGATCTCATTTGGATCAGGGGTAACCTCAATGCTCAAGTTTACGCAGAGAGGATTGTTTCAGATGTTATCATCCCTTTGCGAGGCCAGTTGGGTGATTCATTTCAACTAATGCATGACAACGCACGTCCACACACGGCTAGAGTCGTAACACGCATTCTTGCCGAAGCTCGTATCAACGTTCTGCCGTGGCCTGCTCAATCGCCAGACCTCAATCCAATTGAGCACGCATGGGATATGCTTCAAAGAAGAGCTGTGCCGAGTATGCATACCGTACATACTCTACAACAATATTTTGACTTGTTACAAAACACATGGGCGGCCATTCCTCAAAGTGATTTTGATGAACTCATCTTAAGCATGCCAAATCGCTGTAATTGTGTGATTCGTGTTAATGGTGGAAATACAGATGATTAATTTTCTTATCTTTACAATGAAAATGAGCAAAATCATCATTTTCGCCATTTTTTGTCATTTAATTGACGCCGTTAATTTGAGTTTTTTCCCACAATTTGCAAAAACATCAATTTTAGTATATTTTTATTAAATATAGGGGTAAGCGGTTAAATAAAACATAAGCATTAAAGTAAGAAGTCGTCCTGGAAGACTGGATTTGGTAAATATTGCTTAAATAATTTTTATTTCAAAAATATTCACTTGATCCCTAGACACTTTTGATGTGTGTATATTAAATATGTAATTTTGCAATTTTCGTCTATTATAGCAAAGCTCAAGTTAACTGGTCGATTTGAAGTGAAACAATTGACGACACCCGTCAATTGTTTCGAATTCTGGCCCGTGCTAGCCAATCGGAGCGCAGTTGTCACCGTATTGACATGGCAGAACAGTTTTCAAACAAATTAAATTACATTCGTCTATTTCTGGTTATACACTCGATGATTGCAGCTTAGCAATGTGGAACAAATTTGTTACAGAAATATCTGTTTGGTACTCGTGGCGACATCTGGTGTATCAATAGGTACTAAATACCCGACTACGCTGTCTTATATCGCGATTAGCAGCTCTATTGACTTATTGGTCTATCATACAACTTATTTATTGGTGGAACGAGTTTTACGCGAGCTACAACTTGGGACGTGAAGTGGTAAACCAAAAACACGTTAACCTAGATTTCTTTTCATTGTTTCTTCATCAAGTTTACGTAATGCGAAATGTTGTATTTTAATACTTAATACACATTAGTGGTTTGTTTGATTGCAACCACAAAAGCCATTGTAATACAAGTACAAAAAAAACTGAATATGTTACGTAACTAATACTATAAATCTTAGAATAGAATAGAATACGTTTATTTGCCAAAATACAGTAATTGCAAAGGTCTTAAGTAAAATTAGGTTGAATACAATTCAACCTGCAAGCAGACGTGCAAATATTAATGGGATTCAATGTTTGTTTAGTCTCTATAGTTTCTAATTAATGTAATGAATTTGTAAATTCTAAGTATTATTTATTACTACAGAAGCAATGTGTCAAAAGCCATTTTGTCAATTTTAATTTAAAAGTATGTCCTTATAACAATTTAATTACGTTTGGTAATTTATTGTAAATAATTATATACATGTTGAATCAGTTATTCTTATAAATTACTTTATGGCAACGAGGTTGGTATAAGAGATTCATAATTTTTGCTCTAGTTTGGCCTTTGAATGACTTCACCGCGTGTTTTAAAATATTGAGGATGAGAGTTGACAAATACGCAGATATCACTAATGTACATGCATGGCAAAGGTTATATATTCAGCCTTTTGAACAGCGGTTTGCAACTGTCATCGAACCACGCACCGCAAATTGCTCAAATACACTTCTTCTGGACTTTAAACGCTCTTTCTAAGATTACTGAGTTACCCATAGCACAAGACCGTAATTGAGCACGGACGAAACGTAGCCGTGATAGGCCGTCAACGCAGCTTCTCGCGAGACAGTTTGCCTTAGTCTTCGTAAAGCGTAAACAAATCTGTTTAGGTTCATGCACATCTGTTCGATGTATTCCTTCCAGTTGAGGTTCTTGTCGATTGTTAACCCAAGAAAATGTGTCTACTTCATCTACTGTATCAGAGTTGTAATTAATTTTAACCGGAATGGGATTTGAGTTATAAGATCTAAATATCATAACTTTGGTTTTACTTTATTCGAGTCATTGATGTCCATCCAACTTATTACGTCTGTCAGTGCTTTATTTACGTCAGTGTCAAAAGTACAATATTGTTACCCTACTTCTACTAAATTATGTAAATATGAGACATACAATGCATTACAAATCATTTATTACAACTTACTATTTACATTTATAAATTATTATAAAATAATAAAAATACATTTATTTATTCACAAAACACATAAACGAACAATTAAAACTAAAGGATAGTAATGTGGAGAAACAGGATGAAGACTCGGCATTGCTGATTTTCAGGCTTCATCTTAAAGCTACTCACTTGCTGCATCAGGCCGGCAAGAGGAGGATATACTAAACACCAGAGAATTAATAGAGTCTGTGTTGCGCTTTGTGTAAAATGTATAAAAAAAAATTGTAATTAAAAATAGAAAATATTCTAAAATTGTATTTATCATTGTAATTATAGATAGGTAAGGTATAAAAATACAATAAAAGCTTCAATATTAGAAACTAAAACTAGAATTAAATTATGTAGCAGCCGGCCCTTGGGTTCCCCAGCTGGGCTATTAATTTTTTTGATAAAATTTTGTAAATATGAAGGGCACCGGACTCCACGGGCAAAGAGTTTCGACTCCAAAGGGTGCACACATTACACAACCCTATTTTACAAGGTGTGTCGTAATACTTTCTCTTGAGGGTTTGTGAAGTAAAGACATGGTTACCGGTTATGGAAAACCCACGGGGAAAACCGCACGCCATCTTTAGAAAAATAAATAAGGTAGGCTTACGTTTGTCTACAATCTCGCCTGAATGTAAAAAGGTGGATAAAGATATTTATACACAAGAAGCGCTATATGAGCTTACGCTTTTCAAATCTGCAAACTAAAAACATACAGTTACAATTTATTTTAGTAACGCTCACAATCAATAACGCTCACAATCAACATAGCCCCGCACTAGGGAAACCCTGTGTCGCGGGTGCCATGGACACACACATAGACAACCACAAATTACACCACCCCAAAGTCACGAGAGAAATAAATGTAGGCCATACAAATATTTCTCCCGGCCCGGGAATCGAACCTGGGACCTCTGCGTGGCAGTCCGGCATGGTAACCGTTCGGCCACGGAGGCAGTTAATTTTACATTTATTATTTTTAAATAATTTCGACACGTAGCTTTTGGTATGCCCAACTCTCACCTAGAAGATGTCTATAGCACTTATGAATAGGCCGTAATACCATTCGGCCACCCGGACGGTTAACATGCTGGTCTGCCACGACGAGGTCCCGGATTCGATTCCGAGCCCGAGAGTAATATTTGTATGGCGGTCACCAAACGGTATGTCAAACGGTAATGACTTGGCTTATGCCTAACTACCCACAACTAGCTAAAAATGAAAAGTCACAAACACTTGGCTCTATGGTCTTAAACCTAATTTGCGTTCTCCTTAAAAATATATATTGTTTTTTTGGGAGTTTCATTTATTTTATGGCTTCTTTCTCTCTTCTATATAGGCATATTTAGTATATTAATTCCTTTTTAAATTCCATGTGAAGACTTCGTATTATATCTGTATGATAACATTTAAATAACACGAGAAACATTGTACAAATTTATTTTATTTTCAAACATTTCAAACACGGAACTCATGGGACCAGTGTTTATAAATACCGTGTATAACCGTTCGTTTAGAAATCTGTGGATAAAAGATCGTTTAAACTCTATTAGATTTTAATTATTATGTCAATGACAAAAATATTAATATCAATTGAATTAAAGGAATTAATTATTCATCAAATTACTAACAATCTTCACAATTAACACTATCTATATGATACTACATGATATGTATTATCGCTGACTAAATAAACTATTCCATTAGTTGGCTATTTTTTGTTTACGTCTATAGACAAATAGGAAGGTCAATTAGAAGTCGTGAAGGTAGAAGAATAGTATCTTCCGACGTTGGTTGCGTGTTGCGTGACCTATAGTAAGATAGGAGTATGAGGTGCAATCGATATCCAATCGTCTTTATGTTATATATAATAACGTTATTACAATAGCGTATTATTAACTAAATAGTGTATTTTTTCAGAATCTATGAGAAACGAATTACTCACTTCCAGCGAAATATTATTGAAATTTATGTATAGGAAGACTGTTTTATCCAGAACTAGTTCGAAAAAAGTTTGTCTCATTTTGAATTAAATAGATAGCATTTTGCTTTGGGGTAATGCCGCCGATATCAATAGAATCTTTGTCCTGCAGAAACGTGCAGTTAGGGCAATTTACAATCTGGTCCCCAAAAGATAGATAAATTTAAGAAAATTAACATTCTTACACTAGCCTCACAGTACATTTATGAAAATGTA
>NW_020654080.1:3546073-3551225 GCF_003589595.1 Hyposmocoma kahamanoa | reverse complement strand
GAGGTTTAAAACTATAGTGAAACAAAAACTTTATACTAAAGGTTATTTATTATACCACTTCTGCGTACTCGGATGGCAAAAATCCGTGGTAGTAACCCGTTTAGCTCATGGAGGTAGTCTCGAACTCTGATGTGTCAAATAAAAAAAAAATATTGTAAATGTTATTTACAAAGAGCAATCCCTAAAGTTTCTTGCTCATTCTTCTCAGGGTAATCTGCCTTACGAATGAGCGGTAGAGTTTAACCATTGTGACGATTTCAAGTGTAATAATGCTTACCTATGAAATAAAGATTATTTTGAATTTGAATTTGAATTTATTTTAATCGTTTCTTATATATAATAAATACACACATTAAACAGTCAGATCTTACATACAATATTAAATCATTTATTTCATAATCTCAGTACAGAGTACTAAAAAAACCGACCTCAAAAGTACGTGGAATTACGTCTATTTGCTAAGTTTTATTGAAGTATCCTCTAGTTCGCCACTATACAGGACTTGGCACTGGAGATTATAATAATCGGTTCTCACTACTCAAAGTATATCGAGAGAAAAACGCCTTGAATTGGAGCAATAGCAAAATCAACCATTAAAATAATTGCTCGTAAATTAAAGGTAGGCGCTATTTACAAAAATGAATCTTCATGCGTGAACAGCCACCCTTAAAGGTGGATGATTTTCTTCAAAATGAAATGGAAGCACTATGGAAGTACCCCTTTCCAACAAAAAAAGAATCATGAAAATCGGTTCACAAATACCGGAGTTAGCGCGTAACATACATACAAAAAAAAAAAGAAAAAAAATATACAGTCCGCATTGAGAACCTCTTCCTATTTTGAAGTCGGTTAACAAATTGTCTTTAATTAATGTCATTTCTAGTCTACGAGTATATTACCACATCGCGATCGTCGCGCTTTTGCCGATTGATGCGCTGTGGCAGATATTTTTCTCATGTTTCTTCTACAGGCCGTTAGGTGATACTACCTAGAATTAAAACTTCTCTCGTACTAATACGGGTCATTTTGCTTGGGCCGAGCGGAAGGGACACCGGCTTCATTTTAGAACTTACTTTTTTATAAACGATATTAAAGCCATTTGAAAACTGTGTATCGTATACTATACGTGTTCTATTTAGTTCAGTTGATATTAAAAAAAAATTGGTATATTGGTAGCGGTTTTCTTGTACAATTTCGAGGTAAGTTTGTGTTTTTTTTCTATCGTGAAAATTTTTTGGAATCGTGTTTTTACACCATACAGTAATCAGTGTATACCCTCAATTTCACTATATATTTTTTCCAAAGGGATCGATTCAACACTTTCACTGTTGTGCGGAATTAACCAAAGCCATTTGAAGTTGTATAGACTCGTAATGAAGCCTATGTTTAAATCCTAAAAATAGAGTTTGTCCATTGAAGCAGAGCCGGATTTATATTTTTTATGAGTGTAGGCCACTTTATTTCCGCCGCCTCATGTACATACCTTTCTAAAATAATAATATTCCATTTGTAGTAAAGAAGGCCTTAAAGTCAAAAAACGAATGAATTAGTCATTAACAGTGAGCGTAAAAAAAAAGATATACAATTTTTTACGGGACTTTTTAATAGAAAAATCATCTATAATATCATCATAGTTAATGGTGTTCATTATGTCTGCTCTCATCTATCACTTACGCGAGAATATAGGTTTCGATGGAATAAATCCCTATAGAAATATAGGGATTTGTTTAAGGTATAAAAACCCGTGAGAAACCCAGTGAACATGTTTGACTTTTGTCTCCACTGAAATCTGCCGCCCCTAGGACGCTGCCGCCCCTAGGCCGCGGCCTATACGGCCTATTTATAAATCCAGGACTGCATTGAAGTAACACCTTACCTATTTCTGTGAAGCAGTAATGTCAGCATTAGGTACTGCGTTCCTAGTTTAAAGAGCAAGGGTGCTGGTGAAATTACAGGCACATGGGACTTGGTAAATTACGTCTCAGGGTGACGGGCACAGTGAGAGTACTCCTCAGATCTTTGCGATTTAAAGCTCTGAGTGGCAATGCAACTGTTATGGGCAGGCGTGTCTCTTTCCACCAGGCGCACGACTACATAGACGTTGAGAAAAGTTTCATCACCCGTAAGCATTCGTTATCTTTTCCGATACTGAAAAAAATCAAGTTGTTTCAAAAAAAAATCATCGAATGTCAATTGCTGCTTTAGGTTCTCGAACTACTACTATCTTCGTTCACATCGTCTTGCTTGCAGTTGAAGTCTCGACTGCATGCATTATTTGTAGATATGCATTCCAGTTGTTAGCAGCCTAATTTGACTACTCTAAATGAAAATATTCTGTCCTTTTCTTTCACATTGTCTGAGAGACGGATACACGATCAATTATGGTAAATACATGCTTTAGCAACGCTGTGAAAAGTTTTGTCTTATTTTCAGGTCGCTCGAGAAAGTGGTACTGAAAATATTTTAACAATTTCCGGACATTCCTTAGCCTACGGAGAGACGTTGGCTCCCTGTGTGTGTTCTGCCGTCTTTATAATGGGGAGTGTTCTGAGGAACTTTTTGAACTGGTGCCACCGTCTCGTTTCTACCATCGCACTTCTCGCCAAAGGAGTAGAGTCTATCCCCACATCTTAGATGCCCGGCATTGTAAGACCACGCGGGCAACTCGTTCGTTTCCTCCTCGAACCTGCAAGGTGTAGAATGATCTTTCTCCTGAAGTATTTCCTTTGCGTTATGACATGGGGTTCTTCAAAAAGCGTGTTTACAGGGCTCTCAGAGGCTGGCAACGCATAGGCAGCTCGTCTGATGTTTCAAATGTCCACGGGCGACGATGACCAACCTCCTATCAAGTGACTTGTTTGCGTCCTTCTTTCTTTGTATAAAAAAAAATCATTCTTGATATATCAACCCTTTTTTTTAAGTAATTATTTTTGATCATAAGGAAAATGAGGGTCATACGAATTAAATCTGCTAGAAATATATTCTAGTATTTAGCACTTAAAAGGGTATGGCGTATTCACACAAATGCTGAACTTGAAGACCTTGCTAAAAGTTGATTGGGAATTCAC
This sequence comes from Hyposmocoma kahamanoa, assembly GCF_003589595.1. Taxonomy (NCBI): domain Eukaryota; kingdom Metazoa; phylum Arthropoda; class Insecta; order Lepidoptera; family Cosmopterigidae; genus Hyposmocoma; species Hyposmocoma kahamanoa. The sequence goes on along the minus strand of NW_020654080.1, from coordinate 3,548,157 downwards.
AGTTCACGGCACATAATTTTCTGATGTTTATAATTTTATGGGCAGTTTTCCTTGGAGCAAAACGAAAAGTCTATATTTGCAGAGAAATGATAATTAATTTTTTGAGTTTACGATGTAATAAAATAAGAATAAGGCGCCGCGCAAACCTGTGTCCTAAGCAATCGGAAAGTAGAAGCGCATATTCTATTTCGCGACATTGTTCGACTGCCGCAACCAGCGACTATATCCGGTTACTGCAACCGGTGTCGATTTCTTATTAAGTGTGTGAAAACAAAATAATGGAGTCTAGATCCCGGAGGCTCCTTACGTGTACTCCTTTAAATGCCCTATATGATGCCCTATAGGTTTGAAATAGACAATGCCCGTATAGAGTAGACTACGGCGAGCGTCAGTTATATTTCAAGTTAGAGACATTAGACTCGGAGACAAGTTTTCGACCTAACTTTCCTCTATAAGGTTTTACATAGCCAGCTAGACACGCCCCAAATAATGTCTCAAGTTAACTTGGCGATACCCAGAAGGCTTCCACGTTACCCAGTGCCAAATATATTTTCGGCTCCTGTATCTCGTACTAATATAGGCCATTTTTATCCACTTTACCGTAGCATGAGAACTTTCAATAACGTAAATACAGACGTGGTTGACATCTTCCACAACTCATTATATAACTTCAAGCGGAACGTAACAACTGCTTTAAACTCCTAAGACGCCACGTCTCAGGGGTTGGTACCGATGGTGTATCTAAATAAAAAAAAAAAAAAATGAATAAATAAAAAAATGAGTTCGTGACATCTTTTTTTTTAAATTATGTACTAGGTATTTGTCTGCGTAATCTGCCTTTTAACTCTATATACCTTGACCTGCTATATTGGAACTTCATCAACCAGTAAAAAAAAATTTTTTTGTCAAACTGAAAAATAATCCTCTACTTCAGCTATAACTTCCTCATTTGATGCAAATCGGTAAAAAATTAGATAAAAATGTCAAATGGGGCCAAATCTGGTGAATACGGGTGGTGCGGCAATTTTTTATTTGATGTTCTGATTCCAGATGAGAACCGTAATACTCGAAATTCCGTTTTCTCCAACTTCAAAAAATATATCGATCTCGACCACCATTTTTATTTCTATTTTTCTTACATATGCGCTAATTTAAAAAAAGTAACGTCTGTTGCTTAGCAAAGAGTTCTAAATTAAGAAATTAAATGTTTAATCCTATAGTCACGTATTTATTCCACTCTCGTATGTATGATGATTTACTTTTTACTTTTACCATAATTCATGTTGTGTTATAAATTAATAACTTTAATTGAAATATTGTACTTGTTGTCTCCATAAAAAATTGTACTGGGGCTGCCCCGCTGCTGCGGCGCCTCGAGCATGTTCTGCCATGCCATCATCCGCAAGCGCGCTGCTTCCTTGATGAGCAGGGTATCATCTTGAATATGATTGCGAACAGACTGGATTGTGCATACATAAATCATGCGTGTGCACTACTCGTAAATAAGTTGTTTAAAACTAATTCCTAGTTCATAAGCTATTTACTAGCACAAATATAAGCCGTGTAAAAGTTATTCGAAATAAATGGTTTAATAATAATAATAACAATCATAATAAAGATAGTTAATTTAACAGTACCCACATCACTTATTCACGACATTTATTTAGATTAACAAATATAGAAATTGAAAGTTAAATGTTGCTCATGTGGGTGGTTTGATTGTTTGGTGCATATAACAAATTGAACTCATTTTTGATTTAATAATAGAGAATCTTATTATCGTTGAAAACCAAGTGTCAAAATTAATAAATATTTGACAACATCACACGTTGTTCTGATCCCAAAGTAAGTAACTAAAGCACTTGTGTTATGTAAATCGGAAACAACGACGTTACTTTTTTCTACACTGACCCGGCCGGGGATCCAACGCGGGACCTCAGAGATGGCGACACCATGAAAACCGGTGTGCAAGCCACTTGACCACGGAAATCGTGATTGCCCTAGCAGGAAGATATAGTTTTCGAATGGTACATATTTGAAAATGGAACTATTTGGCTGTAGAATACAGTTTGTTTCATCTGACT
>NW_020654080.1:3538702-3545973 GCF_003589595.1 Hyposmocoma kahamanoa | reverse complement strand
CGCGATAACTCCGGTATTTGTGAACCGATTTTCATGATTCTTTTTTTGTTGGAAAGGGGGTATTTCCATAGTGGTCCCATTTCATTTTGAAGAAAATCATCCACCTCAAAGGGTGGCTGTTCTCGCATGAAGATTCATTTTTATAAATAGCGCCTAACTTTAATTTAGGAGCAATTACTTTTAGCAATTATTTAGTTGATTTTGCTATTTCTCCAACTCAAGGCGTTTTTCTCTCGATATACTTTGAGTAGTGTCGTAGTGAGAACCTATTTTTATTATCTCCAGTATCAAGTCCTGTATAGTGGCGAACTAGGGGATATTTCAATGAAACTTAGCAAATAGACGTAATTCCACGTACTTTTGAGGTCGGTTTTTTTAGTACTCTGTGCTGAGATTACAGAAATTGGTAGTCTACTTAACCATGGATTTAACTCGTGAAAATTTTCGTAGTACGATTTTCTACGACTTTAAGTGTGATTTAACAGCTCAGAGGAGCTTCTCTCGGCTTCAAACTGCTTTTGGCGACGATGCTTGCACCATGCAAGACGACTATTTATAACTGGTTTGCAGAATTCAAACGCGGTCGTGTGAATCTCAGTGACGAATTTCGTGATGGTCGCCCGTCCACTGCTGTGAAAAGCAAAAACATCGATGCTGTGCGCCGTATGATTAAAACAGACGGGCATGTGACATACCATGAGATTCGGGCATCATTAGGCATAGGCATGTATGCAGTCAAATACAATCAATACTACACAAACATTTGGATGTGAAAAAGCTGTGCTCTCGGTGGATTCCACACAATTTGACTGGGGCTCAAAAAACGGATCGAGTCACTTGGTGCAATGCCATGCTTACCAGATTCAACGAAGGGGCGTCAAATTTGGTGTGGGACATAGTAACAGGTGACGAAACATGGATTTATAGTTACGATCCCAAAACAAAGCAGCAAAAGTTGTCAGAGGTCTTTAGTTCGTATAGCAGTCTTTATTGTTAAAACTAATTTTGTCATGACATAATGCCTTATTATTATGTTATGATGATTCGTAGATTATATTCATGATTATGCGTAAATTTTATATCATTTTTTGTCATAGTGTCACACGGTACAAGTTAGATTAGTCTAGCATGAGTCTAGCTTAGAAATAGTGCATTACCTATGGATTTATCTTATGAAGTCAGAGTCACCATTTTGTTTATGATACCAAGTGGCGGAACGAACAAGTCGTACGCCTGGTGGAAAGCGACACGCCTGTCCATAACAGTTGCAGTGCCACTTAGATATAGATATATACCTGATATATAGATATATACCTAATAAATTTATACCTAATGCTTGTATTAAGGTATACCTATATTTCATTTCCTACGTTTCGTTTTGTTTTTTTTTTCCAAAAAATGTTGTCCATATGGAAAGATCAATGTCAACAAATGGGGGAATTTGCAGGATCCCCCCAATTATACGATATTATGAAGATTTTTGTGACATAATACACACTTTAACAAAAGAGTACAATCTTTACTTTTAAATTAATGAACAATAAGGCATGAATCTGTTCTAAATCTAAAATAAAACCAGAATAAGTAAAAATAGGTCAGTGTTTTTGGTATGTCACTATACTATATGTCACGACAATAATCACTCGTTGTAAGATACGAGTTTGAGAAAGTAAGGCGTCGATATAGGTACAGTTACTAAAAATAATCAACTTAGGAATGTTTGTAAAAAAACGATTAAAATAAACGCTCTTCATTTAAATATAGTACGAATAGGATATGAACTAATTTTAATTGTACGGAAATAGTAAATAATCAACAAAGAAGCTGATACTTCATTAAAATAATACATTTTCGCCACGCCTATTTTACGCCGGTCAAATTTATCGGCAGCGGTGTGGAAAAAATATATATTTTATTAAAGTGTTTTAAATTCAAGAAGTTATTACAAAAACAAACACGTACTTCCTTAATAGACCTTGCGAAATGACCAGTCAAGAATGAATTATAGAAAAAACTATGTCAAATTTCGATTCGTCTGTTTCAACTAAAGACAAACAGGCTTTATGAATGCGGGAATATAAAATGGATTGCATATCAATGCATGTGAAAAAACATTAATATATAATCGTAATAATTAATACAAAGATCAAACACTTAGAAAAAGTTCCTTCGATCCGGCCGAAATACAAAGATCCGACAACAAGCACGTAGAAAAATTCGTTCCGTTGCTTAGTTCCCAGCCACGGTTTGTTAGAAGACGTCGGTTCGAATCCGGCCGGATCAAAGGAATTTTTTCGTTCGATGTTTGTATTAATAATTATAACAAATTAGTGGAGTACTTTCACAAAAAATAATTGAATGTCAATGCAATACAAATTTAATTAATATGTAATATCATTCTAAAAGATTTTTTTTGTCTAGAAGTTCCATTACTCATTTAAGTTCTTTTATTTGTTTATTTCCCGTTTTTAAACGACTTCAAAAAAATAAGGTGTATAAATAATAATAATAATGTTCTAGATAACTCTCAAACTAAAGAATTCCCTATAATATGAATAAAGAGCAACGGAATACACTCTAAGGCAATTCTCAAAGTATCCAAACCAGAACCTATTTAGAAAAGTTCATTTCCCAAATTGGTCCTACCGGGAATCGAACCCGAGACCTTCTCATCCAGCCTACAGTGCAAACCGTAGGACCACCATGGTTGTCAATTTAAACGCATTTTTTAAGAAAGATCCATACTTTATCTTTCTTCTTGTACTCTAAAATATTTTGTAGTTTCCAAGAATCTATTTCTTAGCAACTAACTTTTGGTGAACATGACTCAAAGGAAACATCGATGGCTTACTTTTTGAGCTATTTAATTGGTTTACCACTTCTATAAACCGCCAGTCTTTACCCGAACTACGCACCGCGAGGTTATTCGCACACTTGCTGTCATTGTGACGTTTTTTTCGGCGGGAAATGTGACCATAGACTAGAAAATCTTTTACAATTATTTTTTATTCTCTGCGTTGTATTGTAGATTTAATAAAAGCATCACAGTCAAGGCAAAATTATGAACTGCATGCGTGTTAAGTGATAAGAAAAAAAGATTAATTATACCAAGTTCACGTTAAGTCAATTAGCAGCGTTTATTGACGAAAATGAGTTTTGGAGGGAAACGTTCTTTAAAACGCGATAAAATGGATGTGGAAAATAATTGCTTTGATAACAACGGATTTGTTTTATTGGAGAAGAAATTATGGATGCATGAATTGGTGCGTATCGATTTTCATTTTATATGATTTTTTTTTCTATGTATTTTTATATCAAGAATTTTATGTAGATTAATAAAAGATCCAACGTAAGTGCGAAAATCAGGTTTCGAAATTCTGAAGATATTAATTTTCTTGGATAATTATGCGCTGTATATCCGATAATTATCTAAGCTGATTCATACATTAGTGAAAAAACTAAATAAAAGCGAGGAAAATACTTTGATTAAAAAAAATTGATTTGTGACTTTTTGAGATTGAAATTTGACAAATTTCGTTAGGTATTTCTCTAATACAAATACATGCCATCACATTGTTAGCGGTAGCATTTTGTTGTTTCGATTAATTTTATAAATTTCGAGGTATGCACTCGAAAATACATTCTTTAACATTGTATTCACGGTATAACAAGACTGTTACACTAACCCATTGTGTTTTACTACATAACTCAAAACTATCGATTGGCTAACTTTTTCTTGAAACGACTTTACAAAAACGATCACATTAATACTATGCTCTGGTAAGTTGCGGCGTTTCCTAATCAAGAAACATGACACAGTTTTTTTACAAGCGAAAGAACGTAATCTGTTGGCTTGTATAACGACTCACACCTGCTCTACGAGACTAAACACATGACATCAAAGAGTCATACTAGCTAAGGACTTAACACCTTTCAGTATAGGTATATATTTGAAAATAAAAGGCCTTGCATTTGCAATAGTGCCTCGAAATCTTTAGAGACACATTCCAATTAAGTTTTTTTTTTCACTTTTCATAATATATTTGACAAAAGAAAGCCTTGCGGTTGCAATAGTGAATCAAAATCTTCAAGGACTCATAGAAACTAAGCTTTTTTGACTTTTCATTGTATATATTTGGAAAGAAGACCTTGCGTTTAGAATAGTGGCTCAAGATCTTCAAAGGCTCATACCAGTTAAGTTCTTTACACCTTTCCGTTCCATGTAGTTGAAAATAGCAGGCCTTGCGATCGCAGTGCCACTCGATGCATGACGGATCGCGTTAAACCATCGTCGTGGTAAATCCACATTGTGCCTTGTATCGAATATGGTACGTGCAGATTGTATATTTATTCTTCGAAATATTTGCACGTTAAATGTTTTGATTTTAACGTGCAAATATTTCGATTTATGTTTATATCGAGTTCTTAGGTTTTCGCGATTGTTACACAATTGAAATGAACATTTTTTGTCAGATCTGAGTATGTTTGACAGTTGTGTCCGTCAGCTGTGACCATGGGAACTGTAAAGGGCCCGAAAGGGTTTGTTTGAAAAAAGAAACATGAAGAAACAATATGATTTATGCTTATCGATATTTTTTACAATATCCAAGTGCACGCAAAACTGTACGATGTAATAGACGTGGTCTTAATCTTAACAAAAGGAACATCTAACTTGACCTAGATTTTTCAAAAACTATTTACCTAATAATAATTACTAGAGTTGCAACGAATATTCGGTTACTATTCGGTATTCGGCTTATTCGGCCTATTTTTTGCTATTCGGCCGAATAGCGAATATTAAATCACTATTCGGCCCAATACCTAAAAACAGGAGGAAGAAGTAAGAAAATACAGTAAACTATTACAATTAGTAACTTCTACGGGATAAAATACTTACTTTTACCTTACCTACTTATTATATAGTTATTCCACTTTTCAAATCTGTTAGTATGTCTGACCCCACCAATTTCAGACCTATTTCAATACTACCAACACTCAGTAAAATCTTTGAAAAAAAATGATTCTAAATCAGATGTGTGCACATTTTTATAGTAATAACTTAATGTCTCCTAAACAATTTGGTTTCACTTGGGGGTCGCTCTACAACCGATGCTGGTGTTGAGTTGATGCAACATATATTTGATGCATGGGAAGACTCACATGACGCTATTGGTGTATTCTTTCCAAGGCTTTTGATTGTGTGCACCATGCTACCTGGTCAGGAAACTTCGCCATTATGGCGTGGCGGGACGTGACCTCCTGAAGTCCTCGTATTTGAGTCGTAGGGTACAGAGGGTTGATGTTAACAGTACGAGATCATCAGGGTCTGCAATTAGCATGGGTGTCACTCAAGGTTCAATTCTAGGTCCATTTTTGTTTTTTATTTATATTAAAGACTTACCTAGCCCCAAAGAGGATTTAAAACATAAGGATAATATTGTTTGCTAATGATACTTCGTTATTATTTAAAGTTAAAAGGCACCAATGTTCCTACGACGATGTGAACAATACTATATCTTAAGTAGTTGATTAATTTGCTGTTAATAACCTGCTCCGTAATGAGAAAAAAACAAATTGTGTGAAATTTACGTTACTCAATGTTAGAGAGACGGTTACAAACATTGTAGTTAGAAACGAAAAATTGAGTTTTGTGAATACAGTTGTATTTCTAGGTATAACGTTAAATGTTAAATTGCAATGGGGTTCACATATAAGTAAGTTATCAAAACGGCTCAGCTCTGCAGTGTATGCGATTAAAAAGTACGGAAACTTTCAGACGTCGAAGCTAGATTGGTTTACTTCAGCTACTCGCTCAGTACTTTAAAAACGTTATGGTTATTAAATACTGACAACCTCGCAAAAGTATTAAAACATCATAAACAACAACTTCGGTTCCTTATTTTTGCTACTTCAGAGTGCACAAATGACAGTCGCACTTGTAATATTAATATATTATCTACAGTGGTGTTTCATATCATACTTGAGTATTACTTACTTTATTGACTTACTTAATTTTAAGAAATTTTCAATTTCCTGTTTATCATACTAGTTTTTTTGTTACAAGAAACGAAAGGAAACTTTATAGCGCTGTAATATGGCCGTTTCTTTTTTGGAAAACTAAGTAAACATCTTGAATTCGTCGTCGTTCAGCAATTGAGCGCTAGATGGCAGCACATTGATTGAAATTTCAATATAAACAAAAACGTCGTAACTTGCAATAATAAGTATTGAACCTTCATCGGTATGCCAACGGGGTAAAGTTTAAATTATACTAACAGTCCAGAATTTGTTAATTCTTTTTAAATTTGAAACTACGACCTATCATTGTCAAGATTTCCAAGGGTTTTAAATTATGAACGTGTGAGTTTTGGCGACAGCGGTTCTGATAGTAATCGAGACTTAATGCACTTGCATTGTTTTTTTTTCTTTCGTGCACAGAAACATAAAAATTATCTCAACAGGTTTTGTAAATAAAAACAAACAATTCCTATTTGAAAACAACAATGTAGTAATTGAGCAGGCTAACTGTTGACTAATGCATTATTAATAAGAAACCTGATTATTGTCTATCACGAAACCGATAAATTTTCTAAAGCAAACGACTTTTATCGTTCTGTCTTACGAAATCAAATGCACAGATTAATGGTTTGTGATTTGAAATAAATAAATATGCTAAGTAATTCGTAAAAACTAGCGAAAATAGCCAATGCAAGTACGTCTTCATTTTTTAGGATTTTTGATACATAACATTTTTTATTGTATCAAAGTCCTCCATTAAAATTCGACCAATGACCGCCATTTTGTGGTTTTTCAAAATGACGGGCCTGTATCATAGGTAAATGCCCACAGACCACATAAATACTTTCTTCCGTGTAAATGCCCTTTGTGGTTTCGTGAATATATAAATGGAATAACTACCCAGTTGTTGCTAAAATACAGATAAAAATGGTCAAAAGTCGTTCTTTACATATTTTGTTCTTTTGTTTTCTTTTTTTGATAGTATTTTCCAAATTATGTTTATCTTTTAAATTTCTTTAGTATTATATAATTAGTATTATAAAATTATCTTTAGTATTTATATAAGTACTGAAAATATCTATCATGTTGTATTACCATGACAATCATATTGTATTTTTTGTGAAAATACTGCACTAGTTTGTTATAATTATTGATACAAAAATTAAACACAAAGAAACATTCCTTCGAAGTCCAGGCAGCTGGATTCGAACCAGTGCATGTTGCAACGCCGGGTCCACCGCTCTTAACTTACT
>NW_020654080.1:3432841-3538302 GCF_003589595.1 Hyposmocoma kahamanoa | reverse complement strand
TAAATAAAATAAAAATCATGTCAATCGGTCGCTCCGTTTCGAAATGAAAGTACACACAAACAAACAAATAAAAAACTAACAGACACAGTTTCGCATTTTAATAGTTATTAGTATTCCTATATAGGTAATTTTCGTAAATTTCGGCTATGACATGGTGCCATAAAGGCACCCTGTCATAGTCACCAGATGTCCTTGCTGTACATTACGTTATTCATAGACAACATTTGCTTGCTAGAAATTTAAGTGAACGACTATTTCAATACCTGCAATATGTCATCAAAGCAGTCAATAAAATCCGTAACAGCTCTTTGAATGATAGATTATTTCATCAGCTTTGTGTTACTAATGACGAAGATTTCAACCGTTTGTTGTTTCATACTGAAGTTCGTTGGCTATCAATAGGCAATTGTCTGACTCGATTTTACAACCTGTTTGACTTTGTGATAGAGTTCTTGGAAACTAAAGATACAGAATTGCTTAACAAGCTCATTAAATCAAACAATACTATAGCTTGCATGACAGACCTGTATAAATTGTTCAACGACACGAATCTCCAACTGCAAGGCGATGAACTAAATTTAATTAAAACAAAAAATGTCGTTGCTGCTTTCGCAGCCAAACTGCTTCTACACAAAAAGAATACGGGCAGACGTGAGTTTCACAATTTTCCGAATTTATCAGAATCCTGCCGTAACGATGACTTGTTTGCCTACTGCCAACATTTGGAAAACCTTCACATTGACTTCACCGAACGATACCAGGACATTTTGAACTTGTAAATACCAGTCTGGGTGTTGAATCCGTTTTCAAATGTCAACACGGCAATATCACCCCAGCTGGAAGAATAACTTATAGAATTGACAACGAACGAGGAAATAAAAATAAAAAAATAAATAAAAAATCAGTCAACCGTGACCATGGGACCTGTAAAGGGCCTGAAACGTCGGTTTGTTTGAAAAAACAAATATACGCGATTTAAATCCGGAAAAATAGTTTCATTTTCTATGTGTAACAATCGCGAAAACCTAAGAACTCGAAATAAAAATCAAGTTCAAAAATGGCTACCAAGAATTTTGGCTACAAAAACCGAACCCGCGATTGTATCCTAGATTGTGGTCAATCGCTCAACGATTCTTGATAGCATTCCCATCGCCATATTTGTGTAAACGTGGTTTTAGTGCTGTGACAACACTGCTTACTAAAAAGAGAAATCGTTTGCATGCTACCGAACGTGGTGACTTGCGGCTGTTCTTGAGTAAATTGGAACCAGATATCAACAAACTTATAAACAGCATCAGATTCATCCTTCACATTAGTTTTTATATTAGAATCGATTATATTTGTTTTATTTTGTATAAAAGATACTCTGCCTGAATACTCTAAAGTTGCGTTTCAATAATCATTCTCATTAGCAGGTGTAGCCCGTAAGAGTTAACTTGAGACCTGAGCGCCGTTGTGAACTCCATACTGCGCTCACGTCTCAAGTTAACTCTTGCGGGTTATAGTAAAAGTCTCGTTTAGAATGAATGTTTAATCTCCGCTAATATAGCTCACACTAATTAATTTAATTTTAACTTATGGTGGTTTTTAAGTAGGTGAAAAAATGGGGGCGCTAAAAAAAATTTATTCGCAAAGTGGGTAGTAGACAAAATAACTTTGGGAACCCCTGGTCTAGATTCTGGATTCTACTGTTAATGATATTGTACTCGCTGAAATTCTAGTGAAAGGGGATTGAAGTCCAAAATTGACAAAGGGGGCGTATAAAAAGTTTTTGTCATTTTGTTTATTGCATATTTATATGGGACAATTAGAGAAATGTATTCGTGTAAATCACTATTATGTTATTTTTATATATAACTTATTTTGGTAGCAATAGAGTTCTTTATGTAAGAGCTCGTTCAGGGAAATATTGCCACCTTACCTATTTCAGCCGCCAAACAGTGATGCTCGCATTACTGCATTTCGTTTTCGTTTTGAAGGCAGGAATTACAGGCACGGGCGCAGTGGCAGTGCCCCTAAGATCAGAATCTTTGTAGCTTAAAAAAGTTATGGTCAGGCATGTCCCTTACCTCCAGGCCGCAAGATTTGTTTGTTCAGTCACTTGGTACCCATCATAAAAATTCAATTAGCCTTCTTGAAACCGCGCCGGTGACCAGAAGACGGGCAGCTCCGTCCGCTAAAGCATAAGCTAAGTTCTCTAAAGAAAATGCCTATAAACGTTACACTATGTCCTTTATTTAATGCCATGCCAATATATTACAAAAGTACTTTGTATATAAAGTCTAATTTACAAAAACAAAAATTATCCAATTAAACAAAGTGTTAGTTAAAATTGTTTTTAAATTTTGCCGTTTAACGTACAATGTAGTTCAATTCAATTGTAGTTATTTACTAATTAGACATAATTTAAAAAGCAATTTGGAAGTCGTATACTTGAAACCTGTTTGGATGTGAACACTTGAAAAGCGTTGTTCTTGCCGAGGTAATAAAGTCCATATGCCTTAGGGTTATTAGAATTATATAGTAGTATATCTTACAGCTGAAGGGATTTCCTTTTATTATGATTAGATTTTAACGGCGTACTCAATTAGTTTCAAAGTAAACACAAGATTTCCCTCCAATTCATATTTACTTTAGTTAATTGACTATATTTACTAACTGTCGCATTTGATGATCTTGTCGTAATTGATCGTAAGACCTGACCACCCACAAGGTTCAACGACGACCTGATAAACGTTGGGGGTGAACACCCAATTTTTCTAACGTCAGGAAATCCTCATGGATACCCTCCGCCCGGGGGAGGCGAAGGGTCATGTCGGAATCCTACCGACTAAAACCAGACAGTGTTCGCTTACGCATTCTTCCGCGACTTCGACTGTGATTGGTCCGACTGGGCGCCGAACCCCATCTCGCTTGTCGGGGAGAGTTCTTGTTTCCCGGTCGGCAGACGTGAAACACGTATACCGCCATCTCGGGTTCACCAGGAACAAGAGACGGACTTGGGGGAGTCTTGGAGTTCTTTCACAAGTAGCTCTACTGCTGTGTTATATTAGAACTCGTGGATGAAAACCTGCTGGATGACTACGTCTTCAATACGCCCTTGGCTGATAGCATGAAACAGTTCTCCGTTGGAGCAGCGAATATCCTGAAAGCTTTTATATAATAGTATGCCACTCAGGCCTATATTCCGGTTTAAATTTCTCCGTGAAGCAGTTTTCATAACGAGGTTTTTCTTCATCGGCCATTATTGTTATTAAACATTTAGTAATGTTTAAAACTTAGAACTTCAATTCTTAAATATGCCTCTACCGAATTCCAACCTAGAATCTTTAATTGAGACGCAACCGTTTTCCTACGAGGCTGTCACAGCCTCGTAAGGTCATATTTTTTTCAGTTTATGATTTTAACAAATTCAAGGATTAATAAGTTCAATATTTTTACTCTACAATAGTAAAGAAAAAAACATTAGTAGCCGCAACATAAAAAGTTTTATAAATTAGTTTTTTCCTGTTACTTATTGTGTTTTGTTCAATGACCTATACCGTCACGGCTGAACGGAAGCCATTGCATTTAATTGAATTTAGGTAAGTACTTAGTTTTTACTTCATAGATTTTGGATAACTTGGACAATCAATCTATGACGGCTAATAATCTGGGGCAATGCCCGTATTCGATTATAATAGACAATTATTTAGATTTCTATTTATATTGAACTCTATTCGCTATCGATTTGTAGGTCAGCCTATACGGGGCAATTCATTAATCAAGTTTTTTATTGTATGCTTTTGTACTGGTTGTTCACCTTTGACACACTTAAGTTTTAATTGTAATTAATAATATTTGACTGTTTGAACGTCCGGTTGTTCATAAAGGGTATGAAAACATAATTGCAAAGATGTTGTTAATTGGTGTTGATGTTAATACCGAATAATTACACTTAGTAAACTTCGGATATGCGTTTTTGCTATAAAAAATTCCCCAGGCGTGCGAACTCTTGCGGCCTATTATTACACTACAGATACTGTTTTGTGTACGGAACACGCAGGAAAAGTCTAAAATACAGGATGTTTTCTTCTGGTATTTGGTCAGTTTGTACCCGGATGAGGCAATTTTCTAAAAGTTTATTACTTTTGAAAATAAAATAATGTCTCCATGAAATAAAACATCCTATCTATAATATTTAAAGGACTTGCCCTCCGGGTCCGTTAACGATGGGACGTCCTATATACAGTGACGAAAAATGCAATTTCCGATTTAGCGTTAGTTGAAATATTCGAGATTATACAAAGAGACGTTAGTCCTGTTGTAGGGCGCAGTGCATCTGTCTAATGGTAGTTTTCTCCGCACACCTGCATGATGTATTTAGTTTCCATTTCATTTGTAATCAATCCCAACCATAAAGAAAGAAAGAAAGAAAACTGTTTATTATACAAGCATAGACACGCATAAACAAAACAACAGTGGAACAATTTGATGATGATGATGATGATTGATATGCAATTGAGTAGCCCAGCCGGATAGATGCTCCATGCGTAGCGTAGATTCAAAACATTACCTACTATTTAAGAAATATAAATGTGTTGAAGCTTCCGGTATCATAGGGCTGATTTCTATTTCAGCCAAAAATAAGTTTAACTTAGATAGATAGATAGATAGATAGATAACACGTTTATTCAGCACAAATACAAACAGAAACAAAACATTTACAATCACTTCACAGAGTATAACATAAAAGCACATAGAACATTCATTATTAATTTTATACACATTTATACAAAACACATATTGCGAGACAAAACAAATACTGTGAGAAAAACAAACAAATACTATAACCAACTGATAAAATTTTAAAATACTTATGACTACTTACAGTTTGTGCTGAAATGGCCCTGACTCAGCATAAATACTGTAGACCAAGAGAATGCCAGTACCATATGGTGAGCGATCGCAGCCCAGTAAGCCATGCCATCAAAGTGCATCACACGCAAATATATATACCTAACTCTAAATACTGTATATAAATATATCAAGCAAGAGTGTAAAATGTAAAGCAAACATTGTAAATAGTGTAAGTAATGAAGGTAGAAACTTAGCTCCTAGGTAAGATACCCTACGGCGCGGTCCACGACAGACGTTTTTTGCACAATCAATAAGTTCATAAGACCCACGTGGCTATAAATTTACCAGCATCCTTTACCCTTCAAAACCGGAACACAGCAATGCTCACATTACTGCATAGGGGCAGAAATAGGCGAGGTGCTAGCACTTCCTTGGACGACCTCTTTCGCAAAGATCTCTGCTGCTATCTGCATCTGACAATAATAAACCCTCCTAGTGGGTCCGCTACTGAGTTACTCTGCGGTTCCACCGATATCCAACTCATGGCGACGTTTATCGAGTCAGTCTTTTTCTGGTTTCGACAACACTTGTTCTTCTTATTCGATTTCGGAGGTACTTAGCATAATTGAAATACGAAATATGTTGCAAGGAAAAAAGAAACCGCCTACAGGACGCGTTCCAGGAGTTCAGGTTTCGACTCCCCCGATTGCATAGCAATTACAATTTTTTTGTTAAAAGATCTCTCAGTTGTTTGGATGTTTAAAACGGGTTTCTGAATTTCCGCTAATGCAAGGCGAATGTGGGATACATTGACTTACAATTATATGGACGTCGGGTCCGCGCTAAAAAGTGTCCGCACTTGTAAGGCGCTAAAATCGTATACAGAGCGCCAAACTCCGCTTTAGTCTTCATTTGTTCGATTGACAGCGCGATACTGCGATGACATTACTATTTAAATTTCGAATAGGTTGACTTGGGACATTTTTTTCGTGGTTTTTGTATTAGACCCGTCATCCATTTATTTGTAAGTCAATGGTGGGATACAAAAGAATACTTTTAAATTTTTTGTGATCGAAAGTACATATCGTAGAGGGCTCTACGGTACATATAGTATATCGCGAACGGTGAAAAAGTTTTATATATCCGACATAATATCCCTTATTTATTTTTATTTATTTTATTTCATTTATTTATTTATTTCAGGCACCTAGGACCCATAGATACATACCTTACAGACTAACATACATATAATATAACAATAATATAATAAAACAATAACAGAAATATTAAATAAATACCTTACGGACTAATCATAAATACAATATAACATGATAATATACATATAACACTATTTATTTACACGTATGTACTTCGACGTGTGAAGCAACGTGGGTGTCCGGTAGCCGTCCTCGGAAACGCCGCTACATGACACCCTTCGGCCAAAAGTCTTCTCTCATGAAGGACCCTTAGTGGTCTATATTGACAGATAGTTTTGTCTCTTTAATTTTTGAGTAAAAATGACAAACGAAAAAAAGGAACTGGTTTGTGATTTTTTTAGATTGACATTTGACACGTTTGGATACGTCGCGGATACAACACATGGCACAACATTGTTAGCGGTAGCATTTTGTTGTTTCATTTAATTTTATAAAGATATATCGTGCTAATTATCATGACAATTATCAATGATAATTATCACTTCGAAGAACCACGCAGCGAAAATAATGAGAGGTTTTTTAAGTAACCAAAAAGTACATGGTTAAATAATATTTATTATGTAGATACAACACAAAATTAAGGCTAATGGTTTTAAAGACATTGTTCTAATAAAAGTAACAGGCAAATGAAATATCAACATAGTATAACAGCAGTTTCGCAAATATGACTGTTGTTTTCACAGTTGTGTTCTCGAAACCTAATCGAGTTAAGGCGGTTTTTAACACGCTATTGCTCTTACGAACTGGAAATTTGCAATTTCAGTTTTTTATTACTGTATTAATAAACTCTTAATCTGCTCTTTCTCGTGTTCAAAAATCCTGTCAGACCAGACATTTCGAGTGAAGCTTTAGCGTGAAGAAATTTATAGATAAGGATAAGCACTTGCTATAAAATGTCAGTAAAAATTATATTATTTGAATTTAATAACAATCAAACATTTTCCACAATTCCAATGTTTTATTATTGTTTTTATTCTAATATTACGGCAATTGTATAAAAATTTTTGCTTTCACCAAAATTTCAGGCGTTTTGAATTTGAATAAATTGAGACACGCATTTGGAATTAACATACCACGGAATTATCAGCTGATTTTTTTAATGAGAATAGAATGAATGGTTACCAATAATCCAAAATTATTTTTGAATGCTACTAACGCGACATAGTGAAAAAAAGCATTTTAAGAAAATTTTAGATTTTCTTAAGGTACGGTTGGTATGTAAATAGTGTTATAAGTGCCTGTTAAATGCATGTTAATAAATATTTAGTAAAATTGTTTTTTTTTTTAAATAATATAAAATTATCACACACGAATTTTCGTCCTGCGTTTGGAAAATTAAAATGCATCAATTGCCAAGTTCGAAATATCTCTTCTGACAGGGTTTTTTAACACTGAGTATCGTTCGATCTTGAAACCGGAGTTTTTAAATGCAGCACAGTATCGATACACTTGGTTTCTTAGAAGCACCACGGAAGAGAAGATCGAACAGAGAGACAGGGGAAGCCCTAGATGAAGTTTTTTAAATCAGATAAGGAAAAGTTGATGTCAAAAATGAGATAGGTATCGACAAGCTTTTTTATTTACCTAATAAGATGACGTAGCATGGCGACTATGATATTACTGCTTCTTCTGTTTGACTTTTTTTGGATGGACTTTGTGGCTTGGCCCATACTCGTCTGTTCAGAGTAACATAGGTAATTGTGACTAAATATACAAAGTTCAACTGTTTTGTACACAACACACAAACATATAACACAATTGAACAAAATAATGGGGGTTTAAACATGTTTCTTTCTGTAAATTCTTTACATAATGACGAAATTTAGGATTGGTTTTAAAAATATGTTGATCGTCTTCTAGCAACACTCCACTATACTGCATATACAATATAGTTGAAATTGCTTTAATTTTTTCGTTGTTCAGTACCTAAGATGGCTCAGAACCAAAAGGTCGGTTTGGGCATGTTAGAGGGTCAGGTATCTCAAGTATATGACATTGACTGTACATACATACCGACTTCCGATAAACAACCCTTCCGGGTCGGGTCTCCTTTTTTAAAAGAAAGCGGAGAATAACTTAAATATTTTAAAATGTTCGCGCTGATTAGAGTACGGCGAAAGCTACAAACAACCAAGAACACAGTGTTTTACTAAAATAAAACCTATTATCGACGAATATAAGTCACCATTTCCTGTGCATTGACAAAATGTTTACGTAAACCCGCATCGTAAATGTAGAAAATGTAATGTCAATTGCCCTTGACATAGCGATTCGTTCATTGTGCAGGAGCGGCAACTGCATTGTTGCTGGGTTTACGCACATCTGCGTATTAAATAGTCGTGTGTACCCTTACTTAATAAATAAATGTGACACTTATTACATGAACACAAAAGGTGCGTTAACTTAATTCACTTGAATTAGTTCACTTAGGTCATTGACTTACAATTATATGGACGTCGGGTCCGCGCTAAAAAGTGTCCGAACTTATAGGGCGTTAAAATCGTATACAGAGCGTCATTCACGTTTTAGTCTTCGTTTGTTCGACTGACAGCGAAGCAAGCAAAATTAGACAGTACTGCGATGACATTACAATTTCAATTCAACGTTTTAGCTTTTTCATATTCCTTTACATGTCACTGCGTTCAAATAGGTTGACCTGGGACATTTTTTTCGTGGTTTTTGTATTAGACCCGTCGTCCATTTACTTGTAAGTCAATGACTTAGGTGCATTAAATGCACTTTTATTAAACTTAAGCCACCTGGGTTCAATAAACGTAATTTTAATAAACTTTATTCACCTAATTTACCTGAGTGCATTAGATAACTATAAAAGCAAACAGTATTCATTAAGTACTCGTAAGAAAATGATTAATTCTTATTTCAAAGTCAAAGTGACATAGGTGATTTGCTTTATGCACTAGTATCTATATATGCAAATACTGTTGTATGTGCTGTTGTATGTACAAGTGTAGTAGGAGGGGTGTACAGGGTGGTAGAGATTCGCTCGGCTAGCTGGTGCCCCCTTACTACGTCCAGGAATCAAACGACGAAATTTGGTGAGGAAGAGTTGGTTTATTGTACAACAGCTTACAATCTGGCTTACAATTAGAGATGAGAAAAACTGCTTATTTTTTTTAAAACGTTTAAACGTTAAGCTTTTTTAAAAAAATACGCAGTTTTTTTAAACGCTTTTTCTCTTAAACGCTTTTTACTTTGAAGTTTAGTTTTTTTAGGTAACCGACTTCAAAAAAAGGAGGAGGTTCTCAATTCGAAAGAGGGTACCTCAGAAGTGATTTCATTTAAATTTGAAGAAATTAGTCCACCGCTAAGGGTAGCAAACTATGGGATAAATTACTTTTGCGGTCGGTTTTTTTAGTACTCTGTACTTACTGATTGTTATTCTTTGTTATTGTGATTGTTTTCGTTTGTCCCTTTACTTTGTTGGTTTTAAAAAACTGTAAGTACATTCTCTTTGGTCTTGCTCATTGATACTGTCCACTACGAATGGTTTAACATATTTTAGAAGCCGTAGAGCTAGCTAGCTAGAGCTCCTTGTGAAAGAACTCGTCAGGGGAAGTACTGCCATCTTACCTATTTCTGCCGCCAAGCAATAATGTGAGCATTAAATTACTACTTTCCGGTTTAGAAGGGTAAGGATGCTGATGAAATTACAGGCACATAGATTAAGACCTTTGTGATTTAAAGCACAGCTTATCACGTATATTTACGTATTATAAAAAAAATGTAGAAGGTGAATAAACTCGTATTATAAGCACACTGTCAGAGTGCCGTCTTTTGTATTATGAAAGTTGTCGACACACTTCGGTGCGTCTCTGGGGTCTAGAGTACTAGTAATTCATAGCAATGAGTCAGACGACACTGCCCTTGACATTGCAACTCGTATGCGCGCGGGCCGTTCGAGGATCACGTTGCGTACACGATTGTCTCAAGTATCTCACTATTATGTGAAAAATATTGTTTTTTTTCCTTGATAACTATCATTTTGATTACTGTTTCAAATGATGATTGAGATTATATACGATGTCAATGTTTTTTGTTTTATTTTCTTAGAACAATTTCTTACATTAACGTTATCAACCGTCTCACTGCTGGATCCTGGTCTCCTCTAAGGAGAGGGTTTGTTGACCATTGTTCACCCAATATTATTAATATTATTAATGCGGGTTGGGGACATCATACGATTAATATTAATGAACCATAGTTCAAATTTCTTTCATACTAATGTATAGTAAGTTTTCCGGTATAAAAAGCAAAAGTCAAAAACCTTGTCAATGGCCGAAAC
This sequence comes from Hyposmocoma kahamanoa, assembly GCF_003589595.1. NCBI lineage: Eukaryota > Metazoa > Arthropoda > Insecta > Lepidoptera > Cosmopterigidae > Hyposmocoma > Hyposmocoma kahamanoa. The sequence goes on along the minus strand of NW_020654080.1, from coordinate 3,527,943 downwards.
ATAAACCGGTAAAAGTCAAGGAAAAAAACATAAAAAACTTAGTTGCACTTTAAAGTGACCTTGGTATCACTACATCTTGTTATTCAAGTCTGATTCAAGTAACATCCCATTCTTATTGTATCATAGTTTTCCCCTTTCGGTGGTTTGCGGAAAACATTTATATTCATAAAGATATTCGTAGACATAAAGATGAAATCACAGAAATGCTACAATTGCGGGTTTGAATAAAGAATGCTTTTACTACAGTATTTGGTATGCACCTGTAGATGGCGTTGACTATTTTTGAATTACTTCTTATTTTAAATCGCGGTGTCATTGACCTACCAATGCGGTGCTGTAGTAATTTTTTGGACCCTTTGGACTACGTACAGGAGTGAACGTTTTTGTGATATGTGGAAATAGCTCGAAAGGCAGTGAAACCACATACGTGTCATATTGCACCATATGCACCTCGCAGGCGTATTTTTTATGGTTAGATGACGCTCAAGGAAATCTTCTTTTTCCTCATGAGATGTTATTGTTCCTTTTCCTTCTGTGTAGTAACATTTCGAATTTTATTTGTTTTTTCCATTTTAATTTACATTATGATCTAGAATCGTGGTGTAGGTCACGGGCCTTCATTAGTAGCAGTGGAGTTCCTTGTAACAGAGTCCGTCCAGGAAAGTACTGCCAGCAGTAATGTTTAGCATTACTGTAGTAGTAATGGTGAAATTTGGGTGAATTGAAATAAGACAACGAACCGAAGCAGTAGAACTCCTTGAGAAAGAGTTCGTCCTGGGAAGTACTGTTACTTTACTAATTACGAGACAGGCGTAGCCTAGTGTGTTTTATTGTGTAAAATTGTTACTTTAAGCTATGTTAAATAAAATAAATAAATATTTCTGTCGCCAAGCAGTAATGTCAGCATTGCTGTGTCCGGCTTTTGGTTCCCGTTGGCTCTGTAACTTATGGATAGCCGTGTCGTAAACCACCGCCCACGACTTGTTCGTCCCCTTACATCATCATTATAAAAATCATGAAAAAGTATCATAAAAAAAGAAATGCATGTACTAAAATTCAAATTTGAAATGTGTTTGTTTCATATATGCCAGACTCTCCAGAGAAGAATGAGTAAGAAACTCCTGGGGTTGCTCTTTACTAATAGATAATACGTTCACATTTAATATTAAATTTTTTTTAATATTTATTTTAAATCTAAGTAGAAAAAACGTGAAAGAACTTAGCGGAGCACTCCATGTGCGCTGCGTCATCCAAATAAGCAGAAGTATACCTTTATATTGAAGTTTCCGTTTCACGGTAATCTCGATAATGGCAAATATTGAATACCAACAGGAATATTGTAAACAGTAGCGTATATGTTTTCTTATAAAAAATTTGTGATTTTGTACAGAACAGCCAAATTATTTTTAGTCCTAGTAGTTGTAATCTGTCAATATTGATCTACTGTTAGAAATATAATGATATAGCAACCCCGAAGACCTATTGAAAACATAAAAGCTTATATATTAAGCCTGTCCTATACAATTATATAGCATCAATCCGTCATGACATGAAATAAATTATATAAGACCTGGCGTTTGTCGCCTTTTTCATCAAAATAATGAAATAATACTAATATATGAAGAGGCTGTATGGTAGAACCTTTGCCTACCCAAACAAATAGGTGAAAACTTATTAAAAAATAATGAAAAAAATTATTATTCTTTAACATAAATTCCATTACAATGAATGTACTGTGACGTCACTGTAAGAATGTTGATTTTTTTTAGATTAAACTCTCAGAGCCACTGAAAGAGAAAGTGTTAAAGACGTAAAGTATGTGGCAACCATTGTACTCGATGGTGGCAACACACAGTTTTTAAAACTTATCGATTTAATATTTACGGAACCATGTACGGACAACGGCACACCATACTACACATTTTTGTTCGAAAATCGCCTCCAGTGCAACGGAACAAGGTACGTCAAACTGTAGCTTGATGTGCTGGCGTGTGTACAAGTCACTATTTATATTAAAATTTACATTATTTATATTATTGTAATAATAATGACAATGATAACGATAACGATAACGATAATATTAATGATAATAATAATAATAACGTACACACTCAACATAGCCCCGCACTAAGGAAACCTTGTGACACGGGTGCCATGGACCCACACATAGACAATCACATATTACACCCAAACTCACGAGAGAAAGAAATGTAGGCTATACAAATATTTCTACCGGCCCGGGAATCGAACCTGGGACCACTGCGTGGCAGTCCGGCATGGTAACCGTTCGGCCACGGAGGCAGTTAAATTATAGAGATATTAAAGATTACTTATTTATTTTTGTTAACGTAGCACTTTGCCCGACAATGTTATAAGGGAAGAGAAAGAGCGAAGTGTTGCCACATACGCATTTTATGTCTTTGACAGAATTGTACTATTAAAATCGGCGGCCCCTCTCCAAATCAAAAAGCCATACGAGATCCTGGGCAGTTAAAACAAATGAGCGTTGTGTTATATCAGACACAAAAACGTAAAATATCTTTACAAGGAAAACTGTTAGGAATCCCATACATTGTCAAAATATGTATCAGGGTGACGGGCGCAGTGGCAGTGCTCCTCAGATCTTTGCGTTTTAAAGCTCTGAGTGGCACTGCAAGTGTTATGGACAGGCGTGTAGCTTACCATCAGGCGCACGACTTGTTTGTCCCGTCACTTGATATTATAAAAAAACGAAAAAATCTCACTTGCACGTAAATAGTGTGCTTGCATGCAGGCTAACTTGACTATAATTACCCCAAAAAAAACCATCGAGCCTTTTTTCTTCTCATTATAGCCATGATCGTTAAATAAGAATTTCGTGGAATTATATCTCTTTGCCAAGTTTTTTTGAAATCGGTTACCGGATAGAGCGCGAAACTTGATTCGTCTCCTAGTTTGCCACCCTTAGAGGTGGAATATTTTTTTCAAATTTAAATGGGACCAATACTGAGATACCCTTTTTCCAACAAAAAAGGAATCATCGAACTCGGTTCACAGTTATCACGTAACACACGTCCAAAAAAAAAAAACGGACGAAAAGAGAACGCCCTCCTCTTTTTCAAGTCGATTAAAAATATTTTGCAAAACGTACCTATGTAACGTAAATTGAAATGTTATTTAAAGAATTAATAATAAGGTATTTAATAACTTTTGTAACAATTATTAATGCAAAGATTAATATAAAGACACTTAGAATAAAATCCCTCTTTTATTCTGGCACGGTTTACTAGAAGACGTCGGTTCGAATCCGGTCGGATCGAAGAAATTTTTTCTAAGTGTCTTAATCTGTCGTAATCTTTGTATTAATAATTACAACAAACTAATGGAGTAATTTCACAAAAAACAATTGAATATCAATTCAATACAAATTTAACTTTGTAATAGTGTAATAGTTAAAAATAGGGTGTTGTGTAATATTAGATAAAAGTGGTTGTTGACTTCACCATCTCAGTCAGCCGTGACCATCGGAGGTTTGAAGGCCCCGGAATTAATATACGGAAAAAATAGTTTCATTTCCATTATTTACAACTTTTTAGTTTCTCCAGTTTGAATTGTATATATACATCGTTATCAATCGATCTCGGTGACCCAGCATTGGATGCCTGGAAGAACCAATACGGAAAACAATTTTTCAAAAATTGTTTCAGGTTATGTAGAGCCTCGGAGTTGATTTCGGTTAGTAGATTCTTTTTAACTTGTGGTTAAATATACCCGACATATTATTATTTTAAACTCTCGCCTCTCCCATAACCAAACAGCTTAATTTAGAATTTTTAAATGGGAGATATTCCCTAGCAACAGAACTGTGGCCGGGGTCAGGGACTCAAGTTCAAGAACCGGTGAACAATACAAGCCGTATTGAGCAGGACTGCTTTCAGTAATTGTGTTGGAAGCCACAGAAATCCGACCTCCTCAAGTTATTATTTTTATTATTTTTACTATAAAGTACCAAGACTGTAAATCTTTTTTATGGAATGACGTATTGTAGACCTTCATGATTATTGTCACGTTAGCACTTAGTTGAAATCATAATGCCAATATTAAAGAGTTAAACATAGTTACATTTGAACCAATACCTGACTGCAGTAACGACGTGTTTAGTAACAAACATCCAACTGTGTAGTCTTTCGCACTGTGATTTTCAATTTAAAAAAAATCATAATCCTGTAGGAAAAGTGTCTACATAGTGAACGGATATATATAAAAGCTAAAGTTACCTGGAGTGAGCAATTCGATCCTTCCTTATTTTGTTTTAAGGAAAATTGTTTCAAGAACCGAGTCAATATAAGCACTGATGCACTTGTAAACCATTTGAGTGTTTTTTTAGCCTTGAAGGGTGAACACGTATGTTTAAGAAAATGCAAAAATTTTTAAAAGCTTTGGACTCGCATTTCTAATTCGCGTTTCTTTGCTTGGTATGGTTCTACCCTAAACGAAGTTTTAATCAAATAAAAGCATAGAAATGCTTTTTAAATGTATTTGAAACCCATTGTGTTGTGAAAGCGATTGTAAAAGTGAATGACAATGAAACCTAAGGCTCCTGTTGGAATTTCTTTGAAATTTCTTCGTCCTTTTGATGAGGTAAGCTCATTATTTCTAATTCAGATTTCTTATACTACTGTCAACAAAATTGATCATCTCATCATTGATTCTGTCAACAGACAATGGGGGGCAGTAGCCACTACGCATGTCCGACTTGTTCTTATCAACCAATAATCATTATTAACCTTTAACTAATGGCGTTAAAGGATCATATTCTTGTTGAACAAAAGTTTAAACCCTCTGCCCTAGTTTAGGCGACGCAACGCGATTTCTTATTTTTTTTAATTTTTATAGTTTAATAAATTATAAAAAAATTGTGGATGAAAACACAGCTGCGCGTTATAGACATCGTGTGACTTTAGTATAGCTCTAGTACGTCGAAGCACCAAAGTCGTTAGGAACACCTCATAAAAAAGAGCCCGGGCTAGCTAAAATCTGCACTTGCAAATAAAACTGTCATGGGACTGAGAAGGTTTCAACTTTCCTGATAGACCCAGTGTCACGCTCACTCGCCACGCTCCTTCAGTTTCTTTTTCGCTTCAAGGATTGTTTATGTTTAGTCTTTCTCCATCCTAAGGCTGTCTGGAAGAAATCTCTGTAAGCTATAAGACCGCCAATTGTTACCCTACTAATGTGTTTATGTTTGTCCTGTAATCTGACTATGCATGTGGTGCTAACAATAAAGAATTTTGTATCTACTCTATAGATAGATATTTCTATCCTTCCATAAACATCTGTTTACTTTTGGTACTTTCGAATTTTACTACACCACCCAATTTCAAGGGACCCTTACTCTAATATAGGGAACTGTAGTAACTACGGAGCTAGGGTCCCAATTTAGGGCGACTCGAATATGCAGCGCTCTGCAGATTTAGCAGTGTGGTAAAAATTAGGGCTGTTAGGGAGCTCAGTTGACGCGCGGCGAACACGGAAAGCAGTAGCATCGTTTCGTCCCTCTAGTTCACGCAGCCATTTTGTTTTGCTATCGCCATGTCGTGCAGTAGAGAAAAAGAAGTTTTGTTGTGCCTGACATGTACAAAGACATCACATATGGAAAAAAGATCAGCATGCACGAGGGCTTTAAAGTTTTACTTGAAATTTACAAAAATTTCGATGAGAAACAACAACAACAAATACAAGCTTTGATGGCGCCATGATAGTAACACTTACAACGCTCTCGACGTTCGCGTTCAGAATGAGTGAGGGCCTGGTTGGCAGAGTAGTGTAATAAATGGCTCACTAACAAAGGTCCACGCCCACCATTGACGTAGAGCCTAGAAATTTGAAGAATATTCTCAATACTGTTTGTATCGTAAACACCCTTTACGATACTTTTCATATTGAAGCAATAAGTGAAGCATCTAGTTGGTAACGATGATTCTAATATCATATCAGTATGTTTTACTAATTATGGGTTTTAGAATTGGGTGTATTCGAATATTGATTTAAAAACATATTGATTGTTAGCAATTAGATTATATTTGTTTTTTTTTAGAATACTCGCTCTTTGGCATTGTGTACTACACAATTTAAATGACCACCTGCCTCAGCTTTATTATATGTTTGCACTACATAAAGCCTACAAAAGAATTGAGGCAGTGAGTACGAGAGGTTTTTCGGGTTTTCCATTTTTTGACACAATGGCACCTCTCGTAATATAACCGCGAAAAGTCAAGAACAAATAAAAGCAACGTTATATTCCCTTTTGCGCTAATCATGCGCTAATAGATAATAATAACATAGTTGCCATCAGCTGCCAAAGATACTTTGTATGTATTGAAAAACACTACGTAATTTTGTTTGGCTTTTTGAAACAGACAGAATGGTTCGTGCAATAAAATGTAGCGTGCGGTAGCTTATTCACTTTTTTACATTCTTCAATAAAATATATTTCTTAATATCATGGTCAAAAAACTTGATAGAGAAAAAAGTGTTACATTTGTTTTATTTAGGCATCGAATAAAAAACATGTTCTAGCTATTTTGTGATTGTAACATTTATAATTTTTATCTTACGAAACAAAAACCGGTTGATACTATATTTATTTAAGCCAGTATTTGAAATACACACACCGGTAAATGTATTACCAGGTCAAAATTTAGAATATAAAATTAATAGCAACGTTTCTATTTAAATACATAACAATTATACATAAGGTAGCAATTAAATAACGTCATCGACTTACTACAGCCATAGTGAAACTGAAAAAAATTGAAATTAAATAAATTGAGTTTTTTTTCGATTTTGTTACAAAGCAAAAACAAATCTTTTAACAAAATTGTAACAGTTTAACGTTGATTAACTAAAGTCTAATAAATAAATGTTTCTTTCATTAATTAAATTTCCATTTAAAGTTTACGAAATTTAAAGAATTTTGCGAATCAACCTCGAACCGTTGTACAAGGCTACATTAGTAGGATTTAAAAAAAAAATGAAAACATTTGAGTCGACCACTAATTTTCAAATTAGACTTAAAAAACAAGCAAAAATAACCGACCAGATTTTTGAAAAAACCCTGCAATATTTTGGGGATTTTACAAGTGTTTCGTTAAATTTGTCGGTGTGTGCACTATTGCCACAGTTATGTTACGCAAAAGATATAAGCCGGTAAGGTGGTAGCTTAGTTTCCAAATGGTTATGACTAGTGAAAGATTTCAGAGCATAGAATTACTTAATTCTTCCTTTTTTATATAATACCAAATGACGGGACGAAGAACTCGTGTGGCTGGTGGGAAGCAACAAGTCTATTCATAAGAGATGTCACCCTGAGACATAAGTTGATAAGTCCCATATGCCCGTGATTTCACCAGCACACTTAACCCTTCCAAACCGGACGCAATTGCTTGTTAACTCACACCCAATATTTCAGAGTGAGTTAATAAGCAATAGTTCACAGTTTTTATAAAAGGGCACTCACTACTGTTACTATTCGAATCACAGTGGTGAGAGTAAACAGTGTATTGTTTATTATTTAAAGACAAAGAGAAAGAGAGGGCCGTGCTTCCTTGCATCGCTTCCACAACGTTGCGCGGCAGGTTCTGCTGATGCAGGTTTTTTATACATAAGCGTACGCGGAAGCTTATTTTTGACGTTAACATCAGCAGATACTGATGCGGCTGCAGATTTCATTCATTTTTAGAAAGTCGAGTGACGGCACCAGCAGTGAGTGCCGGGCTACCTCTGGCAACCGACCGTCGCCAATAAGAGTAACCAAGCCTAGTATGTCGAGATAAAATATTACAAAGAACAAAAAAAAAATATTCCATAAGCACGGCCGGTTTTCTATCTCCATTTTCAATCTTTCTGTATCGACAGACGTGCTTTCACTACGGCGATTGTCTGGCGACTGTTTACACGCGTACATTTTGTCGCCAAACTCCACATAGCGGAGTGCCCGTAGTGGCTACGCTTCCAAATTCGGTAGCCAAGTAGCCGCCATACATTTCAATATAAATTTTTGGCTACGTGGCTGGCGACGTCGCCATGGCGTCCCGGTGAAGCACTGATATACAGTACCTTATTGAATCTACATAAAAACGCTTTTTTAAAGATTTTGTAACGTTTATCAATCAATCTGCCTATAAAATCAATCAGTCTGCCTGACTTAATCATATTGGAATTTTCTCGAAGGTAAGCACGACGAGTGAACTGATTGTTAGGCTTGAAGTCTGTTTCATGAAACAAAATATCCTCATTGAATATCAGCATCAGATAGCAACGCAGTTGGAATTGTGATTCCTTGGTATTGTTTGTGAAATCCTTTAAACACACGGTTAAAATAAATAATTTACGTAGCGTAGGTAGAATTTAATTATCACGCAATATTTAATTGATGCATGTGATAATTCTTTTTGATAACAATTTTCTGAAATGCGGTTTAGGCTGTTGACAGTTTGAAGGACATGAAAATCTTAAAATCTACATGTTTTGTCACGTTTTCGCAGTACAGTGTCAAGAGTGAAACATATATTATTTCTATTAACATCATCACGATTGACATCCTTATTAAGTACTTTATAACAAATGTCCATAGGCAGCGATGACAACATTTTTAAACTGTGAGCCGACTTTTATTTTGCCGGTTTAAATAATATTAAAAAAAAAGACATGAACTAAGTTATTGTTTAAGTAAAAATTTATTGTCTATTGTGATTTCCGTGTTACTTAATGTGCTTACATAGTTGTTAACTTAGAAATTGTTAGTATTTTAGTAAGTGGCACTGAAAATGCACGTATAAATTATATGTTTTGCTAAACAACAATTTGTGCTTCGTGCACATGTTGTATTTATAAACTATAACATTAATTTTTACAGTGCTGGGTGTGGTTTTTACGCGCAGATGTGTTTTTATTCACCGTTAAAAAATTTACAAAAAACACATTGTAAAAATTGATAAAAATTAAAAAAAAAATACAAATTATCAAAACTGTTAGGAATACCGTGTGTTTCTAAGACACTTAATGGGTTAATATTAAGATATCTGCACCTCCAAAAAGCCTAGATTGCCTTTACTAGAGTAATAGTGTTGTCAAGTTGATGGTAATTATAAGTATTTGCGCTATAATATTCTTCTTCTTCTTAGAGTGCCTCTTCAAGTGCTGAAGGGGCACTTTTTAATACTATATACTAATAGTATGGTGCTGAATTGTATGAATAATATACTATATACACCTTGAGCACGTTATTCTACGAAGTTGCAGACAATATTTGATCACGGAGTTTGTCATATGTGTTTTCCTTCCCTAATTACGTAGGTACACAGATAGGAATTAAGGCGAGGCTAATTAAATAAAAAATATATATATCTGTCTTTTTTTTTACAAAATAAATGGATTGTTAAAATGATTCACACTGAAAACAGAGCACTTAATGACAAAAATATTTACATTACTTTTCCTAAAGGACAAATTGTGGAATGAGTGTTTCATGGCATGTTTCGAACGTAACTCAAGTACAAAGTAAGACAATTAAATACAGTATGTGTAATTGGGACATGATGCATTGGGTATGCGCACCTTACACCAGCCCAGTTTGGTGTTATTATTATACAATATGGGTAGTTTTATCTTAGTGCATTGATAGCAATGACCTTTATTATTGATAACAGAAAACTAAAGCGGTTCGACCACTATTATCAACAACAATATTCCTTTGACAGCTCGGCAATCAAAATTTTAGTAAAGAGTTTGTCTAGGGAAGTACTTTACCTAATTCTGCCGCCAAGCAGTGATGTAAGCATTACTGCATTCCTGTTTCAAAGGGTAAGGGTGTTGGTGAAATTATAGGCACGTGGGACTTGTCAACATCTCAGGATGACGGACACAGTGGCAGTGCCCCTAAGATCTTTGCCATTAAAACATCTGAGTGGCATTGCAACTGTTAATTTGTTCGTCCGGCGCTTAGTATTATAAAAAATAATCCCATGACGTAACAAACGAGACAACGTTAACTGACCACCACCTAGCACAAACGTTTTATCGGTAACAGTCGACTGTTGTGTTTCGAGTTATAGTTCTGTATTGTCATAGTAAACTAAGACAAGTACGGCAATTCCATATTGTTATTAATTCGTTTATTCCATAAAACCAGCGCCACAGTCAATTGCGGCTGTGGCAGAAGCTGAATGAAGTCCTTTTGCATACGCCACAACCGCACACATGACAGTACAACATTTGTAGTTGTTATATTTAGTATTTTTTGTTTTGCTCTTTGTTTGTTATTGTCTTATTTCATTTTATTTTCATTTTGTTTATTACGTCTTTTTGTTTTGTTTTGCTTGTCTAAGTAGTATCAATATTTTTTTTTTTGTGTCTATGTGTTGTGGCGTTGCAATAAATGTCTATTCTATTCTATTCTATTCTATTCTATTCTATTCATTATCATTATGGGTCATTAATTTTATTATAGAATTGAAGCGTTAATTCGCTGTTTAAAAACTGACATCAAATAGTAGACGTGTTTAATATTGTGCTTATCAAAAAATAATAACGTCTTCTAGCATACTGTGGCAGAAGGTATACTAACTAAGCCACGGAACGAACCAACGGACCTCACGAATTTTTCTATGTGTTTGTTGTCGTGTCTTTGTGTTTGATTTTTCAACGACTTTTTAGCCGTAGCGCCATCTATGAGAAATCTTAAGTATTTCGTCACCCAGTTAGATGTCTTTACAGCTGACAGGAAAGACCGTGAGCTGAGAGACCGTGAGTGAGATGCCGCTATTTATTGTACTTAATTTTTTTTTCTGAGTGTTCGATCTTTGTATTAGTAATTATAACAAACTAGTGGAGTAATAATTGAATATCAATTCAATAAAAATTTAATTTTAATGATATTGTTACAAAATGTTTATTGCTTTCTGATTTAGATTCGTTTTACCTGTCTATTGAATCTATTGGATTGAAAATCACATTGAAATAAATCGATACAAAATATCGTTAGATCATACGCACTTGAATCGATCTTCATAAAAATCGAATCATAATGTGCATCCACAGTATTGCAAGGTGGGTGTTATGTGGAGTTGTCTCTTTTTCCTCTAAAAAATATTTTTTACATCGACGTTTGTAATAGGTATGGAATTATACCAAATTCCGTATTCGCCGTTTCTGCCCACGATTTTGGGCAAATATGGGTAAAACTCGGCACTCTGAGTAAAAACCCAGTTAAAACCCGAGCGGGTTGATTGGATTTTTAACCTTCTGCTCATCTGTAACTGCATTTGACGAAGGTTATTTCAATATAGCACAAGAATAATGAGATTAATATCTTATTTTCTTCAAATTATGTTTACACCCTGTACGTATAACTATAATAATGATGTGACAATCATAAATTCCAAGTGTCGTGTAGTGATGCGTCGAACAGGGGCGGGAGTTAGACTGCTTGTCTTATTATACTGTGGTTGTGTCTTGTACTGTTTGTACTACTTGTGTTTTAAACATTGGTGTGACAAGATAAGATTAAAATTGAACCATATGTATAACTATGCATATATTTGTATAAGGAGAAGTCCGTTTCTGTTAGTCACAGTGCAATAAAATAAAATATATTATTTTACTTCCGTTTTGTTATTCAGTGCTTGCCCCGATTTTTAAAAACAGCAAGATGGATAGCCCCACAACCAAAAAAAAAAATTTTACTCCTGTGATATAATCTGTCAATTATAATTTCACCATATCAGAAAGGCGCTCTTTTTAATTCTGAATCCAAATCCTATTGTCTATGGTACTCGCTACTGAACTGAAAAGTTTCATTACACAGTACATAATGAAGTTCAAAAAAAGAACGCCGTAATTTCGCTAATTAAACTATTACACATGACGCTGCTCAAACGCTCTACTGTTTCCTGATTGGTTAAACCGGCCTACAATTGTTGCAACCGTGCCATAAAACTTTATAAAAACAATTGGTAAAAATATAAGTGGTACTTGGCCATTTCTATTCTATTTTTTTGGTTTTTTTTTGTTTTGTAGAGTTTGTTGACATGGATTGTTAACAAAATATACATTAAATGTTGGTCGTGTTTTATTATTTTATTTACTCCTAGAAAAAATATGGTATGCAAGCATTACAGAATTAGGTCTTAAAATCTCGTAGAGTATCAAGCACATAGTTAAATGAAGAATAGAGGACCAAAAATTTCATCAGTTCAGTCAATTGAACAAATAGGAAAAAGAGTCTCGTTAGTTCAGCCAACTGAACAAACGAGAATAAAATCTCATTAGTTCAGTCAACTGAACAGGACAATTGAACTAGTGGGAATAGAGGTTACTAACCATGGCACCCGACTTTAAGAATCCTGACCATAATAACTAAAGAACCTCACTATGTAATGATTGTATAAAATACTATAAAAAGTCAAAAGTAACAGACCTCAAAATGTCTATTTATTAAGTATCTTTCGGAGTTGAAAACCTAGATCCACTGGGTCCATAGAAAGATCCAATACCCTTACTCAATCTATTAGCCAAATAACGAGGAAACACTGCCAGCATATTGAGCTAGAATTTAAGCCTTTTATATGTGTTAGTATCTTTATAGGTAATAAATTCAATAGATATGTTTAATACTGGGTGCTTAATATAACTCTGCGTTACTTTTATCACACTGTTAAGATTATTTTTCTTGTCGATAAAGATTAATGTCAGGTTTAAATTACGTAATAAAAGAGAAAGAGATAAGAAAAAAGCACCGTTTTTCTTTCGGGCATCTTACGTAAATGTATAATTTACACGGCGAATATAAATTACAATTTACATCACATCATCATTCATTTGATTTTATATTATAAGTAGTTGCAAATTGAACAGAAAACTGCAGTAGAGTTTCTTGTGAAAGAATTTGTGACGATGCAACTTCCTACATCGTCATCCCACTTTTTTATCGCCTTTTCTCTGGTTCCCGGCCACTTATTTTCAAATTGTGAATGGTTCTTTAATTCCTTTGCCTCGTCATTCTCACTTTGTTTCCCTACCAAACTACCGAAGCGAGCACACATGCTGAAGACAGAGCTCGTCATACTAAACGACAAATATAATAGTATATACGTTTAACATTATATAAGGGAGAAGGGTCGCAGCAAGACTGCCAAAATTACCGCGGAATCAATCTTCTCAGCATTGTTGGCAAATTATATGCAAAGGTATTGATTGAGAGAGTGATGAAAGAAACGGAAAAATAAATATGGGACGTGCAAGCGGGATTTAGAAGAGAAATGGGATGGATGGATCAGGTCTTCTCCTTGCGAAACATAACCGAAAAGTTCTTGGCTAAAAGACAAAAAGTCTATTGCGCTTTTATAGACTTGGAGAAGGCCTATGACAGAGTGTCAAGGAAAGAATTGTGGTCGATATCGCATATGTATGGGGTGGACGGCAGTCTAGTTCAGGCACTGAAAACTCTCTATGAGGATTCCAGTGCCTGTGTCAGAATAAATGGTGCTTACACTGACTGGTTCGATATCGGGAAAGGTGTTAGACAGGGATGTGTAGTGTCGCCATGGCTGTTCAACCTAATTATGGACAATTGTTTAAAAGTTTTGAAAGAGAGTATGTGTGAGCTCAGAATGAATGGTTTACTCACTAAGTGCCTCCTATACGCCGACGACCAGGTGGTATTAGCGTCGTCAGTGGAGGAGTTGCAGGAGATGGTAAATATTATGCATGGTGCTCTTAAAAGGAAAGGAAGGAAAATTAATGTGGACAAGACGAAAGTAATGGTTTTTGAAAGAGGAAGATATGACGGATTGCACGATATTGATTGAAGGAGAGAAAGTGGAATAAGTGAAAGAGTTTGTGTATTTGGGTTCTATGTTTACGTGTGATGGAAAATGTGAAAGAGACATTGAAAGAAGAGTGAACGCAGGGAATCAGGTGAATGGTGCCTTGCATGGGCATCATCGGCAGCCAGAAAGTGTCTAAAAAGGCACGATTGGCTGTACATATGCTGGTTCCTACACTTATGTATGGTAGTGAATGTTGGGTTTGGCAGAAGAAGCATGAAAGTACAATTAATGCGCAGTAGAAATGAGAGCTTGGAGGAGTGTGGCTGGAGTGACTCGGATGGATAAATTACGGAACAGTGTGATAAGATAGCGTTGCGGCGTGGAAGAATATATAGTGACAAAGAAAGGGATGCTTAGATGGTTCGGACATGTAGAGAGAATGAATGAAACAAGAGTGACGAAACAGATTTATGAGTGTGAGTGGGCAAGTTGGTATGGGCTGACCAAGGCGAACTTATCATGACCAAATTGAGGCCATCCTAAAGAAGGGCCAGGTCAAGAGTACCCTTAACCGACGAGCGTGTATGAAAGCATTGATGCGCTTTGATGAGGCGAAAGATGTGAGTCAGGACCGTAGCAAGTGGAAGACTGTTGTCTCTGCCCTGTTTCTTCTCTGAACTGTTTTCCCGGTGGGAAAAAGGCGTGAAGTATATGTATGTATGTATACCTACGTTTAACCATGTATGTTTATATAACTGCCTCCGTGGCCGAATGGTTACTATGACGGACTGCCACGCAGAGGTCCCAGGTTCAATTCCCGGGACGGGAGAAATATTCGTATGGCCTACATTTATTTCTCTCGTGAGTTTGGATGTAATTTGTGGTTGTCTATGTGTGTGTCCATGGCACCCGGGATGTGAGCATTTCTACGTTTCACTTTTGAAGGGTGTTAATAAAACTACAGGTACAAAGGGACTTGTCAACTTTATAGCGATATATGACGGGGCAGTGGCAGGCATTGCAACTGTTACAAACGTGTCTCTTACGACAAAGCTCACGACATGTTTGTCCTTTTGCTTGATATGATAAAAAAGTATGACGGGTCTTTTGGTATGGCTTTGACAAAACCAAAAGGAATGCAGGACCGATGTCGTACAAGGAGGTTAAAGATAAAGTACGGCAGCCAGCTCTTAAATCTAGAATTTGGATATTGTGATCTTGGAACTGCATTCTAACTCCGACACTGCTTGTTATGTTTTTAGGTTCAATATATCTAAATTCAAAAGTGTCTAGGGATCAGGCACGTTTTTGCGAATGACTGAAAATCAGGTTTTTTACTTAATTTTTTTTAACATCAATGGGGTTTTAACCGATTTCAAAAAAAGGAGGAGGTTCTCAATTCGACTGTTAATCATTCACGCAGGCATTTGTAAACCGATTTTAATGTTTATTTTTTGTTAGAAAGAGGATACCTCAGCAGTGGTCCCATTTAAATTTGGAGAAAATATTCCGCCTCTAAGGGTGGCAAACTAGGAGATGAATCTGGTTTCGCGTACTTTCCGGTAACCGATTACAATGAAACCAGGCAAAAAGATTGAATACTTTGTATTTTGTAGTTTTTTTTAATTTTAATACATATATTGGGAAAAACCGCGTTAATTTTCAAGTTTTATTGTTTTTATTCCAAATTGGAGAAATAAGTAGCAACCAGCCCTCTACACTTAACAGCATCCACGAACTATTAAGGTCGGTGTTTTAGTATTCTGTACAGAGACTATTTTCGTTAATTTTCAAGTTTTATTGTTTTTATTCCAATTGGAGAAATAAGTAGCAACCAGCCCTCTACACTTAACAGCATCCACGAACTATTAAGGTCGGTGTTTTAGTATTCTGTACAGAGACTATTTTCAGTCAACTTCATTTTCATATTATAAAATTTACCAAAAAAAAAATCCAGCGGTGTTAAAAAAAAATAAGTTAAAATGTGTTTGATCCTTGGACACTTTTACGTATGTTTTTAAATTCGCAAAAGTGGAACGCGGTATGTATCATAGTTTAGATAAAATGTAGATAGACTGATAGGGTAACCTAATTTCGATTGGTGCGTGTGGGGTCAAGTTGCAAAAGATTACTAATTAGTCAAATAAAAACATCAAACCGGTTGATTCACAACTATAATATACCCTTGTAAGCCTCATTAAAGAACTAATTACGAAGGAATTGAGCTGGTGTTTTTTCCTCTTACTTACGGTACAAACTATACTTCTTTTGCATAGTAGTTATTACTTGCATAATTTTTGCATTCTGCTTTATGTGTCAGGTACTTAAAATTGAAAATGGTACGTACATTTGTACGTAAATTGCATGTTAAACCTTATAATCCGAAGAAGGCTAACGACTACCATTACTACAAGAACACTCCAATATTTCAGACACGTTGCGCAAAGAACACCCGACTATTTGAGAAGACCATTCTTCTTGGGAAAGTCGATTGCAGTGGCCAAGGCTTCATGTCCTAAATCGGCACGAATGGATGGACAACAATTACCAAGGACCTTACAGATGTCGTTAAGAATAAACAATTGACATAATTATGCAGTACCTAATTCACCGTCATGCGTATCGCGACTGGTGCAATCAGGACTTGCTCAGCTTTTTTAAAGCGCGCATTTCACTTCTATTTCACCTGATGGAAAGTGACGATGAAGTCTACACACCTAAATAATGCCTATTCACTCTCAGTTTGAAAAGATCCAAGTTATAACGTTCAGGGTACAAATATGCAGGCAAAGAATTCCACTCCATAGCCGTTCGCCATATAAATGTGGGAGCGAAACTCCAACTGTAATCCAAATTCAAAATTCTGCTTTCGCTACAAACGATTTTTTTAAACCGTTTCGTGGCGCTGATTTTCAACTCTGACAACAGTAAATAAACAGATAAAAAACCGATATAATAGGAAGTGTACATACAACTATATACACATGTGAGATACTTCAGTTACATGAGGCGACGAAATGACGTAGGACAACAAGACATGCGGTTATATGGTTCTGGTGCGCTTAGTCGATCCCGGATCGCTTCCAACCTTTCGGGCACCCGAGTAGGCCACCAGGTGATTTTAGCTAGAGTGAGGTACTATTCGGGCAAAACCTCTGTGCTGCCCTCAAGGCTTAGACATATCCATTAGGATTTTCACACGCAAAAAAGCCATAACAGCACTAACCTCAGAGCACTGATGATGTTGTGACTTATAAGGACGAAAGTATAGGTACCCAAATAATCCCTAAGATACTTTGCGGTTTATTTTCTACGCTAATTCATAGTTGCAACGTAATAAAACAGCTTATAGGATGAACGTTTTTATCCGAGTTCATAAAAGGAAAAGTTTCTCAATTCGGTTGTATTTTTTGTGTGTTACGCGACTACTTTAACGTGAACTGATTTCGAAGATTCTTTTTTGTCGAAAAGGAGGTACCTCAGTTGAGCCCCATTCAAATTTCAGGAAGATATTCCACCTTTAACGGTGACAAATTAGGGTATGAATATAGTTTATTGAATTTCACCCACTTAATCGTAACCCGTTAATCGATTTATTTATTTATTTATAAGTGCTTTACATGTGTTGTCGTTACAGAAATATACTTATGAATATACTTATACACTAACATACACATGTACCTTGACAGCCATCACAACATGGAAAGGGAGAGGGGCAGACATTAATTATAAATGTTGGAGATACTCGCCGTAATTAATAATTTTAATAGAAATTAATAGTTTTTTCAATACATTTACCTTTACATTTGATTCTGATTTTAAATATTCTCGGAGTTTATTATACAATTTTTTGACATGGGATGATGTCCGGTACTATGTATCTTCAATTTAGACATCGCTTATGTTAGGTTATTTTTATTTCGCGGAATGTGATGTCGGAATGTCATTTCAATGAAACTTGTCAAATAGATGTTGTTAAACCGTGAGACGTGGTAAATGAAAACGCAGGCTGTGGCTTGTATGTTTCGTGTTGAGATGATGGATAAGAGAGTGAGCAAGTTTTACAATTTTACTTATATACTAGAGTAAGGCGCAAGACTAGCGCCCTCTAGCGAGCGGCCACAGAACTAGGTGGTTTGTCTAGTTTACTAGGCAACTGACGTAAGACACCGCGATACAGTGCCGCGGCGTAGTGTTAGCAGACGCTCACTTTGTGGCGATGCTAACAGGCATTTTTTTCAAATAAATAGTTATTACTGTTATTTTTAGAACTTAGACGTACTCGTATGTAGAATATTTTTTTGAATATATAATCCCCGTACCGTAAATTATGAATAATGTCAAAATTCCATCTTATAACTAGATGGCGCTGGTCAATAGCCCTTGAGTAGTTTATATTACGGCCGTGTATATCAATTAATTCCTCTTTAAAATGACACTTAAAAAGTCAGTTTTTTCCTGTAACATTATTCAAAGTTTGATCATGAGTTGAAATTTATTTTCTTAACATTGACAAATATAAGTGTCAAATCAATAGATGGCATCGTGTGTTACAAACTAATTTATAAATTAACTCTTCCTATTATAGGTAGATGGCGTTGTACCTAAATAAAATAAAAGAATATCCGGCACTATCTTTAAAAATCTATGCAATAAGCGCCATCTAGTTGATTAGTTTGTGATCACTAGAAATTAGAGTAAGTTTGATAAATTGCAGCTTGTCATTGTAATTCTAATTAGTTACAAAAATATGTTTTTGACAATGATGCAACGGAAGTGTCATATCGGAAACAGATGCCAAAAGTAAATTCTATCGGAAACGGAAGCGGATGCAGAAGCGGGAGTGTAAATACCATAAAGAAACCAACAAAATAGTTTCCAACTGGGCTTGTTTTTGGTTTCACAATTTAAGTGCAATTATTACACAACACAAAACTAATAAGTAATCCGCACTAGCATTCGATCCGTTGCAAAAATTGTAAACTTCCGATTGAAGTTCCGTTATAAATATTGCGGAAGCAGAAACGGAAACAGATGTGAAAAAGCGTGCAGAACTTCCACAGTTGCGGAAGCAGAAGCGGAGGTCTGTTGCATCATTACTATTTGGTACTAGTTGTGATATCTGGTGCACCAGTAGGTACTAAATACTCGACTACACTGTCTTGTATCGTGATTAGCACTCCTCTTAAGTTATATGTCCATGGTATAACGCAGGAAATCACTTGACGACAAAAAGAATGTTAACGTGACATATTATTAAACTAAGCACTTCTACGTTTGTCTGAATTCCGCATACGTGCTTATCTCGATTTGACAATATCGTTGTAAAGTGCGTGTGGCATTTTGTTAAATATATCTCATAAGAAATTTAAACTAAACTCAGACTTAAATAATCTTTATTTCATAGGTAAGCAAACTACACTTCTACTTACTACTCATTAGTAAGGCAGATTCCGCTGAGAAGAATAAGCAAAATCTAAGGGTTGATCTTTGCAAATAGAATAAGTAGCTGTAGAGCTCCTTGTAAAAGAGTTCGTCCAGGCCGCTATTTCTGCTGCTTAGCAGTAATGTTAGTATTACTGCGTTTTGATTTTGAAGGATAAGGGTGCTGGTGAAATTACAGACAACTTGTCAACTTATGTCTCAGGGTGACGGGCGCAGTGGCATTGCCCCACAGATCTTTGTATTTTAAAGAGTGGCAATGCAACTATTATGGACATGACAACTGGTGTGAACATAGGCCTTTTTAAAAACTAAATTGAAATACAATATTGGAGATGAAACTATTTTGTAGGATTTAAATCGTACATATTTGTTTTCTCAAACAAACCAACGTTAGTTAGTCGTCCCGTGGTCACGGCTGACAACGTTGGATTGTTTGAAAAAACAAATGTAGACAATTTAGATTCGATAAAATAGTTTCATTGGCAGTGTGTAGCTTTTGCGACATCCTAAATCCTTGTTAATATGGAATCCCTTTGTAGAAAAAATGGGCACTGGGACGCCATGAACTTTCTTTCGAAGTAAAGGAATAAGTAAACGGACCGCAGGGGAGAGTTGTCGGAGTCCTGTCGATTTTTGTCTTTTTAGTCTTCTCGACTCAGCTGCGAAGTCTGTCAACAGGCTGATGCTGTGGAGGTGGGAAGTGGCCAAGACTCAAACGACGTCTCACACTATTACCGAAAATTCTTCATGGTGAAACAGTGACTTTACATTTACAAAAAAATACAGGAAACGAATTAAAAGTTTTGACTGAGTACGTTTGAATTGTTATGCTATTTCATCAATAAACATTGCGTTATCTGTGGAAGTGGAAGAATAGGTACATAATATCTCTGTTTTTCCTTATAAACATTGTTAAGTCCTTTTCTCATTTTATTGTCTCCTTGTATGTAGCAGTAGAGTTCCTTGTGAAAGAGTTCGTCCAGGGAGTTAATTCTATATAAATCAGTGTAATTTTTTATTTATTTTGTAGGTATTTTTGTTGGTAATAATGGTTTATTCGTTACGGTTTCAAGTACCGTGGTTTATGGCCCTATGTGTGAAACTAAAGATCAATTGTACTTTACGTCGTTTACACAGTGTTCAAAATAACAGTATAAAAACAAGTCAGTTAACTTCAGTTAAGCTGTATAGCATAGGTTTCCAAAGTTTTTGGCTCACTACCCAATGAGGCAAGATTTCAACGTCCACCATCACAATAAATAATCGAAAACACGTATTTTTAAAATTAGCTTTTTTGTATATTACCAAGTGACTGGACGAACAAGACGTGCGCCTAATGGTAATGTGCGCCTAACTTAATACAAAAAAAATCACAAGGAAAAAAAGATATACATAATGCTACACTATATTATGTATATAATTATTTTCCTTGTTTTAGTTTATACAGATAATTCAGGTTTTTTTTTTCAAACGTGGTAGCACCCCCTGAGCAGCATCAATGCTCCCCATTTGGTTCTTACCGCCCGACTCTTCAGCGCCCACTGGGGGACGGCAGGGGCCACTTTGGGAAACTATGTTATACAATTTAACCTGAGTCACGTATGCATGCTTTATGCAATTTTATAAAATTATCTAAACTGTATTGCATAAAGTATACAAAAAAATCCAATATATAATAAAAATGTTTTATTCGTTCATTTTGAAGGGCATACGTACAGGGGCGGATGTTTCCATTTAGGCTTGTTAGAGCCTGTATTAAGAAACATCGCTGTTCTATAATATTAATAGTAATCTTGTTTTATATTATTTTAAGATGATGAAATAGACTACCTTAATATCTACTATAATTGGTGTTACAGCTAATACATATATATAATAATAATTTCACTAATTACAGTAATTTTTAACTTTTCAAACTAAAAATAGATTAACATAAGAGTTAGTGTGCGTGAGTCCAAGTACGTGTATCTGTGTACATGTGTGTCATCCATGCGTAAGACGTACATTATCCAAAATTATACATTGTCATACCATGTTAAATTATTGACTAGAGCGGAAAATTTCACATGCCAATAATGTTACCTTGAAATCGGACTATCCCAAAGAAAGCACACATATAAAATTGCCCTGCCCACGTCAGCCCGAAAAATGGCAACACAGCTAATGTCTTTGTTGACAGTGTTCGTCCAGGGAGGTATTGTCACCTTACCTATTTTTGCCGATAAACAGTAATATAAGCGTCAACTTATGTCTCAGATATTTGCGATTTAAAGCTGGCGGTAAGACGTGTCGTTTACCATCAGTCGCACGACTTGTTCGTCCCGTCACTTGGTATTATAAAAAAATATTCATAATTTTATTATGTTACGTACAATGTTATTTACAACTTCATTCAAATTTCAAACAATTATTTCCGGTGACGTAAATTATTGGCCATTAATAACATCCATGTCTTACATTTGTCGGATTTTATAGTCTCAGTGCACCGACACCGGATCGCATTCGGACTCATGCTTAATAACGAACCACCAAAAAAGGAGGAAGTTCTTAATTAGATTGTTTTTTTGTGTGTATCTTACGTGATTACTTTTTGCGAACCGATTTTGATGATCTTTTTTTTGTTGGAAAGAGGATACATCAGCATTGGTCCCATTTAAATTTGGAGAAAATATTCCACCTCTAAGGCTGGCAAACTTAGGAAATGAATCCGGTGTCGCGTAGTTTCACGATAGATGTGATTCCACGAACTTTTGAGGTTAATAATTTATAGGGTGTTACAATTCGTATCCTCGTGCTTGTAATAATAAAGCCACATAATGATCAAACGTCAAAAAGCTTTTATTTCAGTCATTGACTTACAATTATATGGACGTCGGGTCCGCGCTAAAAAGTGTCCGCACTTGTAAGGCGCTAAAATCGTATACAGAGCGCCAAACTCCGCTTTAGTCTTCATTTGTTCGACTGACAGCGCGATACTGCGATGACATTACAATTTAAATTTCGAATAGGTTGACTTGGGACATTTTTTTCGTGGTTTTTGTATTAGACCCGTCGTCCATTTATTTGTAAGTCAATGATTTCAGTTGTAAAAATAATACGAACAATATGAAACAAATTATGTATGTGTAAAATTTTAAAACGCTTCTATTTGAGCATAAAAAGTCATCGACTAATTCCGTTTGTATAATCTTCAGACCTTTTTTCTGAAAAGTGATCATTTTGCATCTATGGACCTTATTTGATTATATTTAGGCGCGAGTTGTGTCGCTAACATCAATGATTTGTTGTTACTAAAATGTAGTAACAACTACTACAGTTACATATATATAATTATATATTGGTTGTGCGCGTACCAACTTATAGTAGGTCCGTAAAATTTCTTTTTTTGGTGAAAAATTGTGACGAAAATTGCAGTGTCCGGTGACGTCTAAATATGTCTATATAATAAGCTGTACTTGTTATAATTATTTCCTGTTTTATAAACTTGTTACGCCGACAAGATATGTGTTCAAAACATATCACATACGCTGCGGCAGTCGGAGCGTCGAGTTCATGGCAATAGGCCGCACAGCAAGGCAGCCTGTGCCACGCGTATAATCGAAAGTATTCCGCGGGAAATAGTCGTTTGAAATTTTTGCCGCGAATTCAGTTCGATTGTTTTATTATTTTTTTTAATTTATGAAAGGATTTAATAGTGCTGTTTTAATTTATTTCCGAAAAGTTAGATAGAGTTTCGTTTCCAGTGTCGTTTTTTATTTTAGGTAAGTTTAAATAGATTATATACATCAAATTTAACCTAATATTATTTAGTATATACATACCTATACGTCCCACTATTGGGTATTTTGTCCCTTTCCCGTTTAAAGGAATAAAAATAATTACGAAGTTTTTTTTCTCTTTATATTTGTTTAATTACCCATTAAAAATTACTTACATTGGGTAATTCGCCGAATTGACTCTATGACGATATAATCTACTTTCAAATATTGTTTAATGTGAATCACCGTTAACAAATGCAAAACAACAAAAATTTCCGAAGCAACTGTTTAAATAAATAATTTATGCATTGGAATTTTTAAGACCATTTCTTTAAAAATATAGAAATATGTTACGTACATAGATACTTTACATTATTTTTTTGCGAAATATGTATAGATGGATGAGGAGTGCCCGCGGGCCAAGTTATTTAAAGTCGCATCTGGACTTTGTGGCCCTAAATCACACTATTCTACGCTATAATTAAATCAACCATGCTCTTTTATTAAAAAACCGTTTCGGGAAAACCATAGTGCTTACAACATTTCACTGATTCGATAGTTACGGTAATTATACTTTGTAATTGTAATTCACACAACTAGTGTTGCGTGGAAAGAGAGATTGAATGAATTATTATTTATTGGTGCAAATCTCATCACTTCTCCTGTAATCGTTGAATACGATGTAATATCAAAAGTTACTACTAAATTGTAGCGGTATTTTAGCAGCTCATAGTTTTATTTTTAAAATACCAACTAACGGGACGAACAAGTCGTGCGCCTGGTGGTAAAAGACACGCCCTGAGACAAAAGTTGACAAGTCAGACGTGCCTGTAATTTCACCAGCACCCTTTAAAACCGGAACGCAGTAATGCTCACATTATTGCTGGGCGTTAGACATAGGTAAGGTTGTAGCAGTGCTAATATAAAAATGTTTCTACGATTACAAACTAGGCCTTACAAACCTTTTGATAAGTAAGTGTTATAAAAGACTATCGTAAACGTAATCTGAGTTTATTTTAAAATACATAGTAAGGCAAAAGTACACTTGTCGGTTTAATCTTAAACCAATATAAAACGTTCATCTTCATGTATGTCAATAAAACTGATAACGTCGCATTGAGAATCGCCAAGAAAATGTTAGAGTATATGCACACTGCGTATTTATACGCGTTTTAAACGCGCGTCATCTACGCATATGCGCGCCGCAGACGCGCTGTAGCCGTGCGTGTGTTTCGCGCTTTTTGATAAGAAATAGTTTTAATTTCAGTTAGTTTTTGAAATGAAGCAACTAGTTACATGAAATTCTAAATTCCGGTGGAGTATATAAACTTCTTGCTTGAAACACGATATTTGTGCGCGTTTGAATCGATTCACTACAGCACGTCTGCGGTAAACAGCGTTCGTGAAACGCACGTCGTCAACGCATATAAAATACGCCGTGTGAACAGGGTCTTATAAACGCATAAAGATATTTATTTGACAACGTATATATTAAATTGAATGTAGTTTTGTGTTCCGTGAATATTGACAGGTAACGGACGATGACGTAATTGTTATATTAACTTGTTAGAATAACATTTATCTCTTTTTTAAAATATTTATTTACGGCTATAGAATGCATTAAAATTGATTAAATTTAACATACAATAACTTTGCATAACATTTGCATAAAATAAATGAAGGTACACAATATGTACTTATAAATTAACGACCATCTAATTAAATATATGAGTATTGTACAACATTTGTGTTTCGCGCAACATTGGCGGAAAATAAATAAAGGTACCTACGTAGTATGTATATAGTTACAAATTAAGCGGCAAACTAATAAACGTATATATTGCCCTTCATGTGATAAATAAATGTTATGTACTAAAATTGTGTATTGCAAATTATTACTTATTACTTCTTTTGTATTCTGTGTTACATTGTCATTATTAATTTTCAAACTGCCATTAACAATATTTCATTTATTCATTCCATTCGCTCTAAACAACACGTATTTTTTATTGTTTAATCTATTCCGAACGATCTACTACTCTAAACAAATATTTGATCTTTCCAATATTCTCGATGAAGAATGACAAATCCAGATGCTGAGTAGTTGAAAATGCTACTTCCGTTCCAAAATTCTAAACCATGCAATTTGTCGGATTGCAGTCTGCGATTGTTTACTCTCTTCGACCTCCACCCTTGGAGAACTCGGAATTGAAGAAAGTACTCGAACGTACCTTATACTAAAAAAAAATCGACCTCTCAAACTCAATCCGAGAGTCGGTTATTAGCTTCACTCAAAAATAAATAACAACATCATTTTAAGTAGCAAAAATTAGA
This sequence comes from Hyposmocoma kahamanoa, assembly GCF_003589595.1. Classification (NCBI taxonomy): domain Eukaryota; kingdom Metazoa; phylum Arthropoda; class Insecta; order Lepidoptera; family Cosmopterigidae; genus Hyposmocoma; species Hyposmocoma kahamanoa. Next base: position 3,502,598 of record NW_020654080.1, on the reverse strand, counting down.
AAGGAGTTGAGAATTTCGGACGTTAACCGAAGTTAGAGTTTATTTTACGATTGCATGCAGCTAAAACAAACATTCTTGAAAAATATTACGTGTATCTAAACATTAATAACCTTTCTAAGAAAGCCTAGGTGCTCTAAACCTTATGTCTAGAAAAAGCGTATTGTAGTTCAATGAATTAGCCTCAGCTGGATTTTTCGTCGTGTTAACGCCAACAGAAAATTGGTCCATTTCGAATGAAATCCAAACGCAATCTATACGCAACGCAATATGAATTTTTAATCCTTTAACCGTTGCAGTCTTTTCTTTTTTTATAGAATAGAATTCAAAGATCGAACAGGGGGCTTAAAAAGGCCGCATTGGCAGAATCACAATATCAGTAATTGACAATTCATATTATGAATTTCCAAAAAAAAAACCCAGTTTATCTATTTGACAATGTTCTATGGAGGTCTAAAAAATTCATAATATGAATTGTCAATTAATCATATTGTGATTCCACCAATGCGGCCTTTTTGGCCCTCCAGGTCAATCAGATAGAAAAATTCCTGCGATCTGATAGAACACAAACCTGCGTTTGTTCCGTATTCCAAACTAGCGCCACCGCTCGGCGTTGCGTGTCAAACCAAACACTGCAAGTCCCACTACAGTATTTTCTAATTTCATTACAACAAGACTCTTTCAGTAAAGGGGAATGAAACTCCATCGTTTTTCGGTCATTCTTAGACAGGTGTTCACTTCCTAATTTCCGTGGCAATTTTTATTATTTAAGTCATCTTTTTTTTATCGTACAATAAAATATAATATTCGAGTTCTGCATCGTGAAAATATGATTTAATAATTACACGATAATGTACATTACTTGAATATTGAAATCATAAAAATTGCCATGGAAATTAGGTAGTGAATATTTGTCTGAGAATGACCGTTTTGATAAATATACCAGTAGGCAATTGGCTGCATAGAATTCTTTAATGTCTAATATACAAAGTATGATAAATGTATCTTTTTATGTTATTGCCCACAAAAATTACAAAAAAAAACGAAAAATAGTTTTTGCAGTTTTTTCTTTAATGCTGTTTTGATATTACGTACAGTCTGCTGGTTTGACACAGTAGAATTGCCCTTACGAATTTCTCTAAGTGTATGTTACAGATCTTTTGTATTGGGTTTTTTCGGTTGTTACTTAGGACATACTGAAAGTTTTTGGATTCTGATAAATAACACCAGATATTATGTTTATAATAGATTCATTGTTCTCACTATTCACACAGTCATGGACTGAAAATGTTCACGACTGAAATTCATTGTAATAGCGACTTACAGTTTAGAAAACGACGCCACAATGAAAAAACAAATGACAGTCTCATAAAGTAAAAAGTAACCTACTCACAGAGAGTTCCTTTTCTTGAAAATCATGATTGTGAATCATCATGATATTCAATAAAAATAGAATTCAAATTTAAAATATCTCTATTCCGTACGTAAGAATATTACGCTTGATATTGTCGAATTAATTTTTAAACATAATTAGTCATTCGTAAGACATCTCTATGTAAATATATACACTTCTTCATATTTACTATGTTATTGGGTTGTGTTTGTACTTTATTGTCGTTGTAGTTTACAATATTTATTTCATTTATCACAGGTAAAAACAACTTGTAAGTGCTAAATGAATTACAGTGCTATATGTCTATGTGGCGTATATGATACATTATTATTACAAGTCAAATTACATAGATACATAGCTTTAAAAAGAAGAAAAAACACCCATGGGTTTTATTTGGGGCATTATAGTCATGTTAGCCTGCATGCAATCATACTATTTACGTGCAAGTGTAATGAAAAACATTGTGTTCCACCGGCGGTACGGGAATTACGGACTCGACTCCGAAAACCCTCAGTCTTCGACTTCGGGCTTCTAATAGAGTCTCGTTCTTAATTCCTTATTTACCGCCCTTAATACACAATGCACTATTGCTACAGAGGACGTTTTAAAGAGAAAGAGGTTCTTATAGGATGATTCACACTAGACTGAGGCCGGTGAGAGCTCTGTCCGAGTCATCCAAGTCTCGGACGTGCTGCATATTCATATTCACAATTGACCGTGTCCGAGGCATACGAGCGTCGTCGTAAGATCTTAAATTAGACAGAGTCAGAGAGTGTTTACATTACAACGAGCCGAAGCCGACCGGGCCGCATCCGAGGCTCGGACGAGCTCGGAAGCAGCTCGGGCGTCACTCGTCCGTAACAGGGACGCGACACGTTGTAATGTGAATCACTTCATATAAATTGTAGGCTGCATTTCCAATCCGAGCCTCGTACGTGACTCGGCTCGCGTCTGGGACGGTATAATGTGAATAGTCCTTTATTAAGCATTTAAAATCAATCTTAAAAATATGTTCAATAAAATAACAAGCGACGATAGGAACTAATGTCTTTTACTATTGCGTGATTTTTAGCATTCTAAAGCAATTTTGCAAATTCCAAAATATGGACTTAAGGTCCTTTACCTCTCACCTACAAATATTAAAACGTCGGAGGTCTGTCGTCGCGAGAATCGTAACGTATAAACGTAACTGGGGACATGACCGAGACCTCACTGGTTGAGGATAATAATAATGTTACGAGCCTCCGAGACTCGACCACTTCCCATGGATGAGACGTTTATACATTACGATTCTTGCAAGACAGGCTTCGGTCGTTTTAATTATATATTTTTTTATGCAATTTAAGTAGTTATATTGTCTTAGAGATCTGGTATTAGGACGTTAATCGTGTCGATAGATATGTCAACTCAATATCCGCGCGGAAAAGGATATCGTTACTTATTTAATTCGAGGTCGACTAGTACAACTGAGGCTTTCGTAATTTGATTCGTACATTACTACTACTAATGTTAATATACCAACCGGCTATAGTAGCGGTATAGAGCTCCTTGTGAAAGGGTTCGTCCAGGGAAGTACTGCCACCTTTACCCATTTCTGCCGCCCTACAGTAATGTGAGCATTACTTCGTTACGGTTTTGACGGGTAAGGGTGCTGGTGAAATTACACGCACTTGGGATTAAGTCAACGTGTTAGTAATATTAAAACACTAACTCTACAGCAAAAATAAAAAGATGGATTTATTTTCGACCTCAAAACTTCGTGGAATTACATCTATTTGCTAAGTTTTGAAATCGGTTACCCGAAAGTGCGCGACACCGGATGCATCCCCTAGTTTGCCACTCTCAGAGGCGGAATATTTTCTTTAAATTTAAATGGAATTACTACTGTGGAACCCTCTTTCCAACAAAAAATGAAAATCCTTTTTTTGAAGTCAGTTAAACATGTATGACTTAAACGATGGATATAAATTAACCTGTATTTTATTTATATTTAAGTTTTCCCTCTAACACATTTGATTTACATTTAATAGATTATTTACTTTTTTGCGTGTCAGTAAATTTAGGAAAAATACAGTTTAGGTATCTATATACTATATAAATAGAACGTTTACTATATTTATTCTTTATTGCACCAAAAAAAAAACAAAAGTAATTTCAAAATATCGAGATTGCACGTTTATTCGGGGGAACGTCGGTATAGCCATAATTGTAGCTGCTAGAGTAGTGACCGGCGAGATTATGCACAGACTCAAGGACCGCCAGATTGAACGCGTCTTTCAAATTGTTTCGTCAGGTCCATTGACTTACAATTATATGGACGTCGGGTCCGCGCTAAAAAGTGTCCGAACTTATAGGGCGTTAAAATCGTATACAGAGCGTCATTCACGCTTTAGTCTTCGTTTGTTCGACTGACAGCGAAGCAAGCAAAATTAGACAGTACTGCGATGACATTACAATTTAAATCTAACGTTTTAGCTTTTTCATATTCCTTTACACGTCACTACGTTTAAATAGGTTGACTTGGGACATTTTTTTCGTGGTTTTTGTATTAGACCAGGCCAGGTTTTGGTTTTTGTATTGTATCAGGCCAGGTCTCTTGATTTTGCAGCTTATTTATGACGACAACGCTAAGGCATGTTGACAAATGATCCAACCTTAATATACCTACTATTAGAACTTCAGAGAAAAGTCGACAAAATAATCGTTATTTTAATCTTAGGAAATTGTGGATTTATTAATCGATATTGATAATGGCATAAATATGAAACATATACGATAAAAATTTGCCATATAAAGTATGTAAACGATATATTATGATGCGCACTCATATAACGATAACAATGTTTATTACACGATGAATGATGTTTTAATAAAAATGTTTTGTCAATGGTAAAAAGTGAAAGTAAAAAACCCGTCAAAAAAAAAATTAAAGCATGTTAATTAATCTCTTTCAGGTTGTTCAATAACAATTCTAAATCATAAATCTGATATCAGTAGATCTCCTTGTGAAAGAGTTCGTCTAGGGAAGTACTGCCTCTATTTCTGCCGCCAAACACTAATGTCAGCATTACTGTGTCCGGAACACAAGGGCAAGGGTGCTGGTGAAATTACAGGCACATTAGATTTGTCAATTTGAACTACTAGGTCCAAAGTCCAAGATTTATTAATCTACTATTGACTGTACTATGAAACCATAAAAGCGGTTACACACTGCGACATTTACCAGTGATGCAGCAGCTCGTCGTCTACCTTTAGGCCTTACTCAGAGTGTCGGCGGGCAGTGATGCAATAGCCTATAAATCGCATGTGTAGCGCTGCGATCGCGCGTTTCACGCTTTGCATCGCTGTGTGTAACTCTAAAACTGTCAGTAATTTTGATTTACATGTCCATGGTTATACTTTTTAAGAGAGACATCCGGCGGTACATAAACTGGTTTTCAAGACATAATATTAACTTTTTTTAGATATTTATGCCTACTACGTTTTTTATTAGGTTATTTTAAACGTCATGCCTCTAGGAGGGCACATATTTAGATACATATAAAATATATTTGTAACAAATAACTGTACAATATACAACGGTATCGAAACTAGAGGAAGTAGAGAAACTACGTCTTCATGACATTTTATGATTTGGTTGCACCATAAATAATGGCGACTTTTTTTATTATTAGAACTCTGGAGATTATTTTAGTGTACAGTCCATGTAGGAGTAAGACGAACACCGGGGGAAGAGGGACTTGAAGCCTTCACTCATAATAATAATAACGCACACTCAACATAGCTCCGCACGAGGGAAATCCTGTGTCGCGGGTGCCATGGACAGGCATAAAGACTACCATAAATTACACCCAAACTCACGAGAGACGAGAGATAAATGTAGGCCTTGGCTTACAAATATTTCTCCCAGCACCGGGAATCGAACCTGGGACCTCTGCGTGGCAGTCGTAAATGGTAACCCTTCGGCCACAGAGGCTGTTAAATATTTCTAAAGAGAGCACTATAGTCTCTCAGTCGTAATAAGAGACAAACAAATTAGTTTTAAAGAGACGATTTTAAAGAGATGTCGCTACGAATGCTCCAAATCCAAGAGAGATTGGTTTAGAACCAGCGCCTTCAATATACCGTGTTCTCCTAACTGAGCTACGGAACGAACCAGCAGACCTTACGAATTTTTCTATTTTGCAGATCTTTGTCTTTGGTTTTTGACGACTTTTTTGCCGTAGAATCTGTGAGAAATCTATGAAAATTTTTCTTCCCTCAGCCTTTACAACTACTACGTTCGCTTTTATTTTTGTTTTTAATGAGTTTATTGAGTTTACTACCATGATATTCAATTATTTTTTTGCGAAATTCCCCCACTAGTTTGTTATAGTTATTAATACAAAGCGCCTTTAGTATATCGCATAAAGCATATTATACTTTTTTAAATTTACCGCGTCCACTTTTTACTCAGCTGATTGTAGATGAATTTAATGGTTGCATTAAACTGATTGAATCTTCATAAAATCACACCCATAAAAACGTAGGAATGTTAAGGAGAATTCTAGGTATAAGATTTTATGTACATCGGATGACATTACGTAATGTACAATATAAATTTTTCCTTTTCACAGCAAATTATCTTTTATAAGTTAAAATTTAAGATAAACCTATCGGTTCGTCCACATACATACAAGATTATATCAGAAGTTGACATTATCGTTCTTTTTATCATCACAACTTAGAAACTTTCAGATGTTGCCTTTGACTACTTCACAGAAATGTGTCAAGATTGTTTTCAAGTGTGTAGTAATTTCAAATTTTTACAAAAGAAAAACATGTTCTAATTAATTTTTTTGATTTTTCCGATGTTTCTAAGCCACGTAAATAGTGATAATTACCAAGTGAAAAATCCTGAAGGTTTTAAAATCTAGTGCATAGAAACTTTATAAATCTTGTTGATAACGTTTTAGTGTTATTTAAAAAAACCTTGTTTTCATTCGCTTGTCGTAAACAATGAACAATTTCGAAAAGGCAATCACTTTCGTCCAAAACACTTTCAACTTTATGAGATTGCTGTTTTATTCATCGTATAGACCATTGGCAATAAAACTATCAGCTTAAAAGATAACAAACAATTAAGAAACTTTTATGTAATGTAATTTAAAGTGATTTTTTTTGCATTAAAATGCTCGGTACAAGTTTTTCTTCGCCTGTAGGCACAGCCATAGGCGTTTCTTTGTTGGGACCACTTTACATAGCCGGCAGCGTAGCCGTTTCTACAAGTTCGAATTTGTGCCACAATGGACAGAAAATGCGTATTCCTACAATACATATGCAGGTAAATATTTAATTGTACTAATTGATCAAGATTGTACTTGGTTTTAGTTTCGAAGAATGGAGGAGATTGTCGATAAAAAGCTTTTTTACCGGATGTAATTTTCATATTATTAATAAATATGATTAGTTTTTGTTTATTAATTATCAATATCATTGTTCAATAATCACAGATTTATATACTTTGCTAGAACACCTAAAACTGTCATTGCTAGTCAATCAGAGATATATACAAACAATTTACTACAAGAAATATTTTCGCCATGGAATTTAAAAAGTCTTCAAAACTTAAATGCGCTGAGTTCGTATCATCAGCACTATTGTTGCAAAGTTGAAACAATAAAAAAATCATTTTACAATACAGAGGCTACATAAAAAACGAGAAATAAATTTGCTATAAATCCTTCCGTACAAATATCTAAATGTATTACCGAACGGTATTAGTCTTCTGAACAGAATACCGATCAGTGTAGTAAGAGAGCGGTTTGGTATGAAAGATGATGAAGTGACCATGTTAGAAAAGGGAGATGCTTCGATGGTTTTTTTATGTATATTATACGTTCAAGGTGTTTGAAAGTAAAAACAAACACAAATTTATTTCTGTACTTTTAAATATGGAACCTATTCCTGTACTTATAAGTTCGTCCGTTCGCTTGGTATTATAAAAGGGCATACTGATGGGAGTGGAGGAGGCGAAGGAGGTTTGTCGTGGGAGATACGCGTGATGATATGTATGTACAAATATATATACATAGAAACTTCAGCGCATTGGCGTCGGTACATATACATATATGTGTTATTAAGTAGGCAGTAAACAAGCATACGGACGGCCTGATGGAAAGCGATCACCGTCGCCTATGAAGTCCTGAAACACCAGGGCCGTTACAAGCGCGTTGCCAACCCTTATTTACTTACCCTACAACCCTTACATCCCTTACAACCTTACTTACAACCCTTACTTACCCTACATTATTTAATAAAATACCAGATGCAGTTAAAGAACTAAATTGTAGGCAATTTAAAATAAAATTACATAACTTGTTAGTTACACAATGCGACTACAATATAAATGATTTTTTAAATGATAACATAAAATGTAAAATTTAACCACTGTGCGTGATTGAAATAAGAATTGTGTAAAATATTCGCATGCCAAGTTTTGGTGAAATGTACGATCTAATAATAATATACTATAACACCATTGTAAACTACATTTTTCAGCGAATAAATATCTTGTATTCTTGTATTCCTTTAGGGCTCTTTTCAAACCCCTTTTGAAGGACACCATTGTCTCCAAAGAGTTTTGGGAAACTTTACCGACAACCAGGTTTCGATAAATAACAATCTTGCTTTAAATTTCGTATTTACATATGTGAGAGAGAACAGTTAAAGAAATACGACCGGTTTATTATCTTTGCACAGAGTCGCGTCGCTATTATAATGTTTTGGTACGTCGTTTCCAAAACAACTCTTTTGTTATTCAAACAGACAGCGTTCCATTTTTAGATTTCTAAAAATGAGAAACATGACATATGGGATACAATACGTACACTTCAAGAACATTTGACATAGGGGTAGATACATACCGCAGTCATCCACGTCACTTTTATAATATCAAGTGATGGGACGAACAAGTCGTGCGCCTGATGGGAAGCTACACGCATGTCCATAACAGTTGCAGTGCCACTCAAAGCTTTCAATCGCCATGATCTGAACCCGTCACCCTGAGAATAAGTTGACAAGTGCCATGTGCCTGTAATTTCACTACAAAAACCCGCCATTAAAAAAAAATATGGTAAAATTTTGCACAAACTGCAGAATTGTGAAAAATAAAAAAGTAAAACAAAACTGCTCTACGACCTCAGCCGCCGATCGATATTCGGACGATGTTCCTACTATTTTAACAGCGCTGCTATTTTCTACTGTGTGGTGCTGCTATGATGTGCGTGTGCAACCCCTTATTCTGCTATACTGCTAGTACTTTAAATGTACGTCCTAAATTCTATTTTGGCTCTACAATCTACTTAATATTTTATAAAGCAAAACTTTTCAGGGTGTTGAAAACAAAATTCAGGGTGTTGAAAACAAAAAATATAGCTAAATATCGTGAAAAGTCACGCAGGAGCATTATCATATTTCGATAAAGTATATAGACGTGAATGTTATTCTTTGAAGATTAACGATATAAAATGTTGATTACGTTATTGGGGGCATTGCTATTGTTCCATGATAATATAAATGCCCTTTGTAATAAAGTGATAATTATCGTAACAAGATATTTTTACGGACTACGTAAACACATTTTATGTGAATGGAACTTGCCATTTAGTATTCATTGCATAATCTTCATGTTACTGAAAACGAGGCAGTATGTTAGTAACCAAAGCTTTTACAAATTGGGCAAACAGAAAAATCATATCGATTTCAGTTTTTTCTATTGTTATTAATAGGAAATGAAATATTTTTGCTATTTTTTTTCTATTAATATTAGACATAGCTGGTTGATGACTTTACCATCTCAGTGTGTCGTGACCTGTAACGTTGGTTTGTTTGAAAAAAAAAACATTATACGCGATATAGATCCGAAATGATTGCGAAATTCTTACACGCCGCACAGTGTAAGAATTTCGCAATCTAGCGGGATTTAATACTTAGTACTATTACAAAGTAAAGATTACTGTTATTTTATTTATTTACGATGAATTATACAAATAATTATTGTAATAAAAGATATTTTAGTTATTTGCCAGGTATTTATGCCAAATACATATAAAAACAAAAAAGAAATAAAATCATTAATCATTTTTCGACTCCAATCTAGATAAATAAAAAAAAATAAAACAGTATAGATAAGAATGTCGGTTCCATTGCGATACGTGTTTTCTTGGTTGGGTAGGTACAGTCATATACACAAGATACCTGAGGGCACATAAACACGCGGCATGGTTTCGCGATGCAACGTCGTATCGTGGAAATCTACGACGACCAAAGTAAAAATTCACGCCACGTGTTCTATTTAGTTCAGCTCAGCAGATATACAAAAAAATCATTGTTATATGTAAAGTATTGAATATACCAATACCCTTAGAATAATAACGCATAGAATGATAGTTTCATATCAAACGAACTGTCACAAGTGAGGCAAAAATCAAATTCATGTAGGCTAGTTTTAGTAGTAGGTTAATTTTCGGTTTTAGTGAATATTTATATAAAAATACAAGTTGAAACGCGTTACTTCCTTGTGGAATGTGATGTTAGTATCTATTTTATGTTTGTCTGACGTATTTTTACACTAATTTGCCGCACATTTCGTCATTTTTAGCTAAAATTCTGGAGCTGTTCGCGGTGCAAGTTGACCTTGAGCACTGACGGCCCGCCCGCTCGTGTAGGCCCTTTGGGAGCGTTTCAATTTGCCTCACTTAGCGTGTGCAGGCTAGGATTCTATGCGTTATTATTCTAAGCCTATGCCTATTGAAAAATTTCGAGGTAACTTTGTTTTTTTTCTATCGGGAATTTTTTTGTATGTATATTCATGATTTGTGAACGAATTTTGATGATTCTTTTTTTGTTGGAAATAGGGTACCACATTAGTAGTAAATCTGGAAAATACTAGTACATAATAAGGCCGTCCGCGAAAGAGTTCGTCCAGGGCATTACTGCCACCATACCTATTTCCGCCAATCAGTAATGTCAGCATTACTGTGTTCCGGTTTTGAAGGGTAAGGGTAACTTATGTCTCAGGGTGACGGGCGCATTGATAGTGCTCCTCAGATCTTTGCACTTTTAAGCTCTGATAGGCGTGTAGCTTCGTATCAGGCGCACGACTTGTTCGTCACGTCATTTGATGATAAAAAAAAGCATTTAATAACATATTGACGAGTAGCGGTACATTTTATTATAAAAATATTTAGGTTATCTATCCATCCTCTCTCCCATGACTTGAGAAGTCGATACAACCTCAAGTGACTGGTTGATTCAGCATAACAGTGAGTGTTGAATCAATCACATGGGAAAAATAAGCTATAAATATATACCTTATAAACTTAATTTATAAATTTAACAACATTGCTTACTGGGAATAAATATCGACATCAATTTAAATTGGAAGGATCGTGTAAATAAAGTTGTTGGTAAATTGTCAAGTTTCACATATGCTCTGAGCTTAAGACAGCAACTAGCGCTTACTACGCTTATGCTCATGCCTGGCTTAGCTATGGTGTTGCGTTGTGGGACAACAGCACTGACGCAAAAAAAGTTTTTGCGTTACAGAAGAAATGTATTTGCATACTCGCCAATATAGACTCGTTTACCAATCGTATTTCATTAAATATAATATCTTCACTTTAACATGTATATATATTTTATAAATGTGTCTTATTGTCAACAATAACTTGGATGCATATCCTCTGTATTGTGGTTCAAAAAAATTGGGTCTTAACCAAAATGCAGGCTAGCAACAACAGTTTCAAAACTGCAAATGGTCAACTTGGGTCCGTATTCTATGTCAATTAAAATTTATAACGCACTCCCTGACTTTTTAAAATTGATAAATGGCCTAGAAATGTTTAAAAACCAACTTATTAAACATCTGTCCCAAAAATGCTACTACTCATTGCAGGAGTTTTTTAGTGACGAAGAAAAATTGTTCATAATGTTATAAAAAAAATGTAATGTTAATATGTTATCTGTATTACAAAAATATGATATTATGATTATATAAGTAATTGAATAAAATAAACGTAGAATAATAATATCACGGAGTAAATAAACGCAACTATTACGAAGATTTAATTGACAAATGTAATTATTATTATACAATAAGTAACAAATGTTTAATTGATTAATTATTAATAGATAAATTGATTTATTTTTAAAATACTTTAAATTTAAATATAACAATCATTTTAAAATTATGTCAATTGACTTTCTGAATATATTTGCTTAGATTTATTTATTTTCATTGTAATACTCGTAATACTCGTATTATGATTAATAATTATGTTAAAAATTGACATTGCTGCGCCCTTACAGGGTACATGATTGATACTTTACCAACTACTATAAGACCTAATGTAGCAACATGTTTTGCAATAAACGATATTATTATTAATATTATTAAAAATGTGTATATGGTATAATCTCAACACAGAGACTGTTGCAAACGCAACTGAATTTGTAGTAAAATTTAATATAACTTTCAAAACATTAAGTAAGCCAATCAATCATAACCAATCGACTAACACCACATACATGTTATTTCACCCCTACCACAACTTAACGAACTTTTCGTATGAACTCAAAAGGGTCAAAAAGGACGCTCACTTTTGAATTGTACTTCTTTAAGAAACCACCACTGTTTAACGATCAATGGCACTACTCCCGTAAACCAGCAACCTATTGCCAATATATTACAGTCTACTTAAATCGTCTTTAATTTTACGAGCTCGTCGAGATCCTCATCAACTTCATTTGGGTCTGGCGGCTACAGAGACTACAAAAAAACCGACCTCAAAAGTTTGTGGAATTACGTCTATGTGCCAAGTTTTATTGAAATTGAAAGAACGAAATAAAAAAAACTGTTTATTACACAAGCACAGACACGCATATATAGAAAACAACAGAGGAACAATAATAATAATAATAGCAATTCCAAATTTATCTTTTAGGCCCTCGGAGAATTGAGAGTCTAAAATAAATAATGATATAATAATAATACAAATAAAAGAATAAAAAAAATAATTCAAACAATTGATAACGCAGTACCTAATTCACCGTCATGCGTGTCCCGACTGGTGCAATCGGGACTTGCTCAGCTTTAGCCACAAAAGGCTTTTTTTAAACCGTTTCGTGGCGCTGATTTTCAGCAAGCCCGAGCGAGGGAGCCACTGACCACAATATAAAACTCAACAATAAATAAATAAATAAATAAACTGAAAAAAAAACCGACATAATAGGTAATGTACATACAACTACATACACCATATAAAATACTTATAATATGTAAGTAACAATTGGTTACTGGAAAGTGTACGAAACCAGATTCATCTCATAGTTTGCTACCCTCAGAGGTGGAATACTTTCTTCAATTGGAACCAATATAGAGGTATCCTCTTTTCATTAAAAAAAATCATCAAAATCGATTCACAAACAGTAGAGCAATCGTCTAACACTCATGCAAAAAAATACAGTAGAATTGAGGAACCTCCTCCTTTTTTGAAGTCCGTATAAAAATAGCAGTTGCTTTTGTCGTGGCTTAAAAGGGGTTCTCATAGTAAATGTACTGAAGTCGTGGGTGTGGATGTAGATAGCGACACGCCTAGCAATTGCTGTATCAGTCAGGAGTTTAATAGAAATGAGTTTAAAAAAAATGTAGCGTAACGTTTCGTTTTTGGTGTAGTTTTGGTTTTAATTTTGACAGTTAGCCCTATACGAAATGTACGCAATGCGTCACAATAGCGACGTTTCGTTTGTGGTTTCGTTTTGGTTTTACCGTTGACAATTAGCGCGATTGGCCCCCTGGTGGTAGTTGCTCTTGAGGTATGATGAGAGCAGGTGGTGGGGTTTTTTCCGTTTCCGCTATGCACACCTAGTAACAATTTAAGATTTTACTATGAGAAATTTTAATCATTCCGCAATGACAGAGGTTAGTACACGTTACAACAATCACTAAATTTCAGCCATGCAATACAAATTTTTCTAAATATGAACTTATTTACCACTAAACATTTTATACTTTATGATTATTTCATATTTATGCTGCTGGTGACTTTGCTGGTATCTATTGCAAAGCAACCGGTTAAATTGTAAAGTCGTTACACTGATTTTACCTGCATAGTGTGTTCAGATGTATCCTTTGTAGTCGGGTATTCTAATTGCGGAGTCAAGGGCGTGTCGTTCATTGTCAAGTACGTTCAATAGCATCGTGCAATTATACCTATCTAGGTACATATATATATTTTGCTTTAATATGTGAGATACCCACGGAACAACAATCTACGGGAAATTGTAACAAGCGGCATGTGGTCTGTGGGCATTAGTATCAAAACCAATGTCGCCACACGCACACACTTGTAAACTATCTTATAGTAAGACAATATAATCTTGATTGGATATAATTATCCAACGAAATTATAGGTCTTTAATATATACATTTTGGGAAAAAATTATACTTATTCGAATCCAGTAAGGTTTAATATTATGATAATCGAAACTGACGAACAACGAACTGTTTGACACAATTATTGAATAGTTCTTAAGTATAAACTTTTGCCCCGCGTGATTTCTACTCAGATAGGATCGGTCATTCTTAGACTAAAGTACCGATGGCACGCTAATAAGTCACGCTATGATGGCTGTTTTGACGTTTGTCCGCTCATCAAGTTCCGTATTAATTCATAACTACGTTGTTGTCAATCATCGAGTATATAACCAGAAATAGAGACGAAATGTCATTTCATTTGTTTGAAAACTATTCTGCCATATCATTACTGTGACAACTGCGCTCCGATTGGCTAGCCCGAGTTCGAAACAATTGACGGGTGTCGTCAATGGGTGTCGTCAACTGTTTCACTTCAAATCGACCAGTTAACTTGAGCTTTGCTATAATGGACGAAAATTGCAAAATTACAAATTTAATATTTAATTACTGATGAAATGTGATTCCGTTTGTTTTGTAATTAGATATTTTGCTGTTTTTCCCACACCACTGAATATCACAGCACGGCATTGTTAGAGATATTATCTTTATTACAATAAATACAGAATATTTTTTGGAATATACGGAGACGTACACCCAGGTCAGTAGTTGGCCTGTCTATATTTCAGTGCAAACGAGAGTTGATATTTATAAGAGCTGTATCGCTAATGTGTTACCAGGAATATATGACCCTTATTTCGTCTCTATTTCTGGTTATATACTCTATGTTGTCAATAGTGACGTGTTGTAAAATTTATGGATGTATATAATTTTACGACACAACTCGGCATTTATTTTTCGACATTCGGAATTTAATAATGAAATCTAATACGATCGTCAATGTCTACCTCAGGCAAACTCGCGTCAAAGCTCAATGCAAAACAAACAGTTTCGAATTGACAATATTATGAAATAAATATTTTTATTTTCGTTTTATTATAACTTTTAAATCAGTTACCCCTTGCAATGGTACTAGATATAAATCTAAAAACTTATAGATGCGACTCGCATTTCATTATATTTTTTTCGATAATGAATTAAGATTTGCCTCACTATTGCAATCTGTCAAAACGGCCATCATAGCCGGTACTTGTAGTGTTCACTACCTAGTTTTCGTGGCAATTTTTATTATTTAAATATTCGATTTTTTTTATAGTGCACTATTATATAATAATCGAGTATTGTATCGTGGAATATTATTTAATAATTACACGATAATATAACTCAATATTTAAAAAATAAAAATTGCCACGGAAATTAGGTTGTGAACACTAGTCCGAGAATGACCGGGACACACTTCGATACTATTCGAGGTGCAAAAAATTGTGTGGAATGGAATCCCAGTCGAAAATTATATTTTGAATAATATTCTTTTGGAAGTTATTGCTAAATCGATTTAGTAACGGAGTCTAATAAAATTTATGGTAGTTCAAGTTTTGTTATAACGGCAGTAAAATCGGTGTCTTATAATAAAAAGACATATGTTCAATTCAATTCAATTGTTTATTGCATGTCTCCATTGCAAATTTGGTTCCTAGTTGGCGTAGCGTCTGACACGGTTTGCTAGAGACTTTTTTTAGTGTCCTATCTCTGTGTTAATAGTTATAACATACAAGTGGAGTAATTTCACAAAAATAATTGAACATCATGGTTTCATACTTTCTTCATCATACTTTCTTAATCTTGCAAAACATGTTTTTAATGAACATTAAGAAGGATGTCAGATAATAAATTCGAATTAGTCTGAATTAACTTACGTAAAAAAATAATTTAACACAGTCTAGATATGATAACATGATAGCTATTTTGAGGATTATTGATTAAAGAAAGTGCTTACCTAAAATTCTTGCAGTGTAAGCTGCTTATTTGTAAAGATACATTGAATAAAAGGACGAAAATTAAAATAATACGTTGGCATTTCCCTTTTTGGTATTGCTATATTAGTACAATGGGTAAAGTAGCTGCCAGCCACTGGGTCTCCCAATCCACTAATTTAATTGTAAAATATTCTCGATTAATTAAATCAGTATACGATAGTGCTAGCACGATATGGCGCAACTAGCACGAGAGCGACATAAAGCGCGAGATACTGCTGTTGTCGTGTAGACATCTCGCGCCACACCGAGCGACATAATCGCTCTCGCGCAAGTCGCGCTTGTTCGTGCTAGCCCAACTGAACCAGTTAAGCGACAAGTCTTCAAATAAGTTTCAAATACATACATAAACACACATAATACATTCACACCTGTATCCAAGTGGTGTAAACATTTAGCAGATGTCATGAATTTCCACCCGCTATGCTCGTTTATTTTTTGGTACTTGTAATATGGCCTTTTTTTAAAGACGTCCCCTACGTAGAGGTCCATCTCTTCACACATTACCACCCACATTCGGTCTATTTCATGTCTTCAGTCTACTTGTACTACCAGTTTTACGAGGTACAGTATATGCATAAGTGTAACATTGAGTTTTGTAATCGCTATAATATGCTGAAACTTGGGAGACCAAGTCTGTTATTATACGATTTCAGCTAAAAACGTACATTTCATTTAGATTAGCTATATTTTGATTCCTTTTAAAAGAAAAACTGTTGATAAAAACATGATTATTTATTGAAATTTGAGTAAATTAGGGACAAATTATTATTTTTATTAAGTATTTGCTACAAATTATTGTCTCAAAAAATAATATTGTTGTTGTGTTTCTAGGTAAATACATATTTAAATACTTTAGCCATTTAAAAACTAATATAAGGTAACCTACGTTTCGGAATATTTTGAAAATAAACATTAAATAATCTCAGAGTACTAAAAAAACCGACCTCCAAAGTACGTGGAATTACGTCTATTTGTCTATTTGCTAAGTTTTATGGAAATATCCCCTAGTTCGCCACTATACAAGACTTGACACTGGAGATAATAAAAATTGGTTCTCACTACTCAAAGTATATCGAGAGAAAAACGCCTTGAATTGGAGAAATAGCAAAATCAAGCATTAAAATAATTGCTCCTAATAAAAGTTAAGGCGCTATTTAAAAAAATGAATCTTCATGCGTGAAAAGCCACCCTTAGAGGTGGATGATTTTCTTCAAAATGAAATGGGACCACTATGGAAATACCCCCTTTGCAATAAAAAAAGAATCATGAAAATCGGTTCACAAATACCGGAGTTATCGCGTAACATACATACAAAAAAAAAAGAAAAAGAACATACAGTCGAATTGAGAACCTCCTCCTTTTTTGAAGTCGGTTAAAAAAAGGTAACTCGTTCAAACACATTTCACCATATTAAGGTGTTTGCTAGCATTTACATTTAGCTATTGAATTAACAAGTTTACCTACTTTAGAAAAACAACATCTCAAGAAAACACTTCATAAAATCCAAACAGTCATCATATCATGAAATGGGATATGTCCATATTAAGAAACCATTCGTACTTTAGGTAAATTAACACTCAATTCCGATCACTGGCTATCAAGCATTTGAAAGTGAACCCATTGTTGATTATCTAAATCAAAAGAGGAAATGTTAAATTATTTTATCTTTTGAATTTATGCATAAACAGGATGCTACAATCAAATCCAAATGTTACTATTTTTATCTTTAGATATTTTCTTGATAAAATTTTTTTGGCATTTTTTTTACCATATCAAGTGACGAGACGATCAAGTCGTGCACCTGATGGTAAGCTACTCGCCTGTCCATGACAGTTGCAGTGCCACTCAGAGCTTTAACACGTAAAGATCTGACGGGCACTACCACTGCACTAGTCACCCTGTGACATGAGTTGACAAGTCACATGTGCCTGTAATTTCACCAGCACCCTTACCCTTCTAAACCGGAACGCAGTAATGCTAACACTGCTGCTTAGCGGCAGAAATAGGTAAGATGGCAGTACTTCACTGGACGAGCTATTTCGCAAGGAGTTCTATTGCTGCTAAAAATTATGCTGATTTTTATATATTCATAGCTTTTATACTGTATTCAGCCCCTAACTTTTCAGTTTGTAAAATGTAACAATTAAAAAAAGAGCCTTACTCTGGTTACGGATGAGATCATAAACTTTAGTCCCATCAGTCAATTTGTTACATACTCTCTTTCTGGTAACTTTATTTGTGGTCATGTTCTTCCTTATGATTTTAAGACTGTCTGTTACATTTTCACGTCTAAATGTTAAACCAATTACGATGAATTTTGGTATAAAGATAGAAAGAACCTCGGAGAAGGACATGGGCTACTTTTTGTCTCAAAAACAAATCTTAAAGGTTTGTATGGAGAACCAGCAAAACTGTGAAACTTATTATAGTATACAGTAGGCTACTCAAAGTACCTACTTAAGTATTTTACGCAGACGAAGTCGCAAGCACCAGCTGGTGGTATTAAATATATTTACAAAATACACTTTAGATCTAGTTATTGATTTGTCTATTCTAAGGTGGTTCTAGCAGATGTTATAATTACGAATAATTATGATTTGACTGTGTTAAGGACAGAGGTTTGCCCGCTGGCCTTAATTTACCTTTATTAACCTTACTTTCATTCCTATTTTTTACAATTTTTTTAAAATAACAACATAACTGAGAATTTCTTGGCACCTAAGCTAGTTACATAATTTAATTATATTTTTTGTAGCAGTAAAGCAACTTGTGGAAGACTTCGTCCAGGGAAGTACTGCGACCTTACCTATTTCTGCTACCAAGCAGTAACGTGAGCATTACCGCGTACAGATTTGGAAGGGTAAGGGTGCTGGTCAAATTACAGGCACATGGGACTTGGCAACTTATGTCTCAGGGTGATTGATTGGCGTAGTGGCAGTGACCATAGGATATTTGCGATTTAAAGCTCGGAATGACACTGCAACTGTTATGGATAGGCATGTCGCTTAACACCAGGCGCACGACTTGTTCGTGCCGTCACTTAATATTATAAAAAAAATATATAGTACCTATATAATCGTTGATTAGGTAAACTCGCATTTCACTCATATTACCCTCTACAAGAGATATATAGGTCTATGTTCATGTAACGATCTACGAGTGGTAGCCACACCTAGCAATTTGCATCTGTTTTCTTACATCATTCACATATTATGTTGCATTATGAGTGTTTATAATCGCTTAGTTATGGAAACAAATTAACTGAAATAAAACGGAAGTTTCTACTTTACATTAGTAAATGGTATATTATGTTATGTAGACATTTTTGAATGTACGTAAGTAGGTACCTACACTTCATTACAAGTGCTTTGTGTTTTTACACAAGTTTATTGTTAGCGCCTGACAATAATGTTGCGCATCCCTAAAGTACATGTTTTGTATATTATTTTTGCTATCGATTTTATGGTAGGAAATTCTGCAAGGGTATTAAAATCATGAACGACAATAATATGATACGATGTTTGAATTCTACAACATGCTTGCGATAATAAAAAATTATCAGTATTGTAGGTATATACGATCATTTCCAAATCGTTTTATAGATCAGTGCCTCCACGAAAAACGGAATAAGACGAGTTATGCCCTTTTGTTTTTATTGCACCATTGGCTTCAGCGCGATCGATTTCATAACATATCTATAGGACATCTCTCTAGAAGTCTTCTAACGTTGTTTTTCTTGTTGCACTAAGGGCATAACTCACTGTTTTTAAAAGGAATAATTTTAGTTATCGGGCATTTTTTACGAGTCTAAAGGTAGGGGATTACTAAGGGTAAGGGCAAGATGATCCAGGGGATCATCTTGCCTCTATTTAGGAAAATTTCTAGGTTTTGGTAGGAACAAATGAAAACAACAACTTTAATCTAGGGATATGAAACAACAGTTACGGAACTTTCGTTTTTCGAACAAATAATTCTTATTAATTTATATCCTAAGGGTGGGCGATATTGTTTTTTATGGCAAGTTGATATCCATCCTCGTCTCCATTTCTTTAATGTACTTTACGAGCTCGATTTCCTGTTTAACACATCTGATGAAAACAGTTTTTTTCTCATCTAAATATTTCATTGAACTGACAGAACCTTTATTTTTACCTTTAGCCCGTCTTTTTAATGACATAACGCGTACCTACTGCTAACTATTTACTTGCCGATCTACTTGGCGTCCTACTTTTTACGCCTCTAGTTCTTTAGATCATAGTCTTCCGACCACCCACCTCCAATGGTTTTTCTTTTACAATTACGCGTTACGCGGCCTGGTCTAAAACAAGAAAAAAAATTTATATTTGTTATTAATCGAGATCGATCATGTAAACAAAATCCAGTCTTCTACTATTTTATTCGTATTGCAATCTATTTAATTAAGACGTTTCAGTACGCAGAAAAACATACACAATAAAAATAGTACGTTAACAATATATACAGTACAAGATGATCTCCACGTATCATCTCGTACACAAAAACCATAATCATCTTGCCCCAATTTACTTATTTTTATTTTTTGTTCGGCAAAATAACATGTATGCTGTCTAATGTCACCACGCCATTAAAAAGTAAATAGAGCATTATACAAAGCCACTAACACAAAAATCTTAGCAATTGATTGCTTAGAATGGAAGTAGCCTAATCTTTTAATCAACTTTGCTTTTCTTTTCCACAAAAATGAACTCGTCACTCACATCGCTATTACGAATTGACTGATAAGAGGGCACATTGAGGCCTACATTTTACTGAAGAAAATATTTAGATGACGTTACTAGTTTCGCTACAATTGAAAACAATCCTCTTACCTCCAAGGATCGTCTCGTACACCCTACGTGGTAAAAGTAATCTCAACTCAAAAAATACATCCAAGTTTAACGACTAAGTACAGATATATTTTTACATAAAGGTACTTTTCGTATTGTTCCATAATGACTAGAAAAATAAAATAGGACTAAAAGCGACTATTGCCTTATTCCACAGTGTTTGTTCCACTGAGATATTTGTTCCATTGGACAGTACACATACATAAAACATACGGTGTTGTTATTGGTTAATAGTTCGCAACATAAAACTTGTCGTTTTATTCCTTTAACGACTTTATGTCTTTTATTAATATGGTTAGTATCGTAAGTATTATTATATATAGCTATAGGACAGTCGCAGTTAAGGGAATAAGTCTAATTATGTCTTCAAGTTTGTTAATATAAGTCATGTTATTACCGTTAAGTATTCAACGGACGCAAGGACGCAACTCGAAAAATACTTAAAAAATATATAGAAAATATGACTGAATGCCTAAAGCTAGAAATCATAAAAAGTACTAATAATATATGTGATCAACCAATAATCAATAAAATAATGTATTTTTTGCCTCTCCTGAAAAGTGTCGATTTTGAGTTATTGCCTTTTTCACTGGAGGCACGAGATAATCATCAACATAAAAAACCGGATTTACGTGCAACTCTACAACTGTCAAAAGTGACGTATGCTGACGTCCAAGTCAGCTGAGTTGCGTAGAAGTCACGTATTGCAAAACATTCCAATCAGTATTATTATACGTGATATTTTATTTACTAATTAATAAATCCGTACAAAATGAAATCTTCAATTTTTCGTCGTGGTAGATCCGACAGTGTAGAAAGGGAGCCGTTATTACCTGCGATTCCTAACCCCAGTATTCAGTATGAGGTACAAATTCAACGCAATTTTTAATTTATTCACATAACGCAGTATTTTTCTATTGTTAGGATATAATGAGTTTTCGGAACTCTTTACAATATGAATTTAAACTGACTATGCTTTAGTAGCGATAAAATTGTAGTATTTTGCTGGCGAGATTACAGACTCTTGAGACTTGCAGCAGTGCAGTGGGGGCTTGAGGGGTCAAGTCTTTGCGATTTAAAGCTCTGAGTGGCGCTGCAACTGCTATGAAAAGGCGTGTCGTTTACACTTACTTACGTGACAACAAGTCATGCGACTTGTTTGTCACGGCACTTTGTATCATAAAAAAAATTACTGATGAATAAACAACATAATCATTACCATCATCACCACTGATCCAATGAGACGCTTCGGCGTCGGAAGGTGAGCGTGGCGACAGCTCCGCCACCAAAGAGATTTTTTTTGGTAGTAGACTTTAGAGATGACTGATTTTTGATTGGGTATGACACTGTAGTGGATTGTGAAACTGTTTTTTTTAAAATTGTACTTAGTAACGTTATTAAGTTTGTTTGTTTCTTAAACTTATTTTCTTTGTCGGCATTGTACTTTTAAAAAATTACACTAGTGATTATGCTTCAATTTAAAAATTTGTATTTTTTTAGTATTGTACTATTAGCTAAACCGATATTCTTATTCTGTATAACTCACCATGTACAATTGTTTGTCATTCCTGAATAAATAAATAAAATAAATGACGGCTTGACGGTGGCAACCGATAGCGGCGCAATGCGCAACGGGAAGTGAGAGTGCCTACAGATCCAGTACTTATCTGGAATAATCGGGAGTGCTATACTTACACCCGGGGCAGCTCACCCAAGGCACTAGCTTTCAGAGAACCGGAGGAAGTCTGTACAAACGGGCTGATGCTGGCTTGCTTGCACAGATTATAGTGCCCTTCTTGTATAACTAAGAGGTGGATAGAGAGGGTCACTATAAACAAAACTTATGTAGAAAGAGAATGGACTGGACTGGTGGATTGGAGATTTAACACATTGTTAAAGAGCTTTCAGAACTCTGATATGCAAAAATTTTATCACAATGACTTTCCTTCGCTCCTAAGAGGTAATTATTAGCAGAGTCAACACAAAAAGACTTGGCATCTTAGCATTGCAGGTTGAAGGAAGACAAGAGGATATCAGTATGGGATATTATTACCCTCTAAAATCCCCTAATTTAATTACTTTTGATAAATACATAAAAAATTATAGGTACAAACAATTTCTTAAGAAAATATTAACAGCATTATTTACTACAATCAGAAAGATTAATTTCTTAAACCATTGTTTTCTTTCTTTCCAGCGCTCAGAAGGAACAAACGGAGCCATGGGTGACATCGGAGTGTCACAGGCAGAGCTGGTGGGCCCGAGTGGTGACAATGCCCGCAGGTTGCCCCAGTATCTAGCAGCCTTGTCAGGTGAGTTTTGAATATTTTGTTGAGAATATTAACCACATTAAAAACATGATGATATTTTATACAAATAAAATAATTGCAATTAATTAATAGTGTAAATGTGATTTTGGATTTTTAATTGTTGCCTTGCCTGCTTACTAGAACTAGGAAGTAGGGGCAGTATACTGAATTAGTTGGTTATTTATAAAATAATAAAACATTAATACTGTTAATACCATTTTGTAGTGTTTAATCAAGCTTGTAAATTTTCTTCTAAATGTTAACTTTTTATTTCAGCAACTGTGGGAGCTCTAGCAGCCGGTTCTATGTTGGGTTGGTCTGCGCCAGTCCTCGTCGAGATAGTTAAAGAAAACAACACTGATTACGACTTCCCCATTACCCAAGGCCAGGGGGACTGGATCGGGTCCCTCATCAACCTTGGAGCTGCCGCCATCTGCTTTCCAATTGGCCTCATTATGGATTCTATAGGAAGAAAGAAGACCATGTTGTTCCTAGTGTTACCTTTCACGTTAGGCTGGTTGCTTATAGCCTTCGCAACAAACGTCGCCATGCTAATGGCAGGAAGATTTATCATTGGTGTGGCAGGAGGAGCCTTTTGCGTCACAGCTCCCGCTTATACTAGTGAAATCGCACAAGACTCCATCCGAGGCAAACTTGGAACTTATTTCCAATTAATGATCACCATTGGTATTCTATTTTCATATGTCGTGGGTAGTTACACTTCCGTGCTAACGTTCAATCTTCTTTGCACGTGCATACCAATTATTTTTGGAGTAATTTTTTTCTTTATGCCTGAAAGCCCAAGCTTTTTGATTATAAAAGGAAGAAATGAGGAAGCCAGACAATCTTTGGTCAGGCTGCGAGGCGAAGCTTACGATGTGGACACCGAATTAAACAGCTTAAAATACAAAGCAGAACAAAGTCAACTGAACCAAGTGTCGTTCGTTAAGAGTATTACCAAAAAAACTGCCATGAAGGCGATTCTAATTTGCTATGCTCTTATGGTTTTACAACAGTTATCTGGTATAAACGCGGTATTGTTCAATACGACTGCAATATTCGAAAGTGCTGGTGCAACGATACCATCTGAAATTGCAACTATTGTCATTGGTGTCATCCAAGTCATTGCAACTTTCATTTCGAGTATGATTGTTGATAAATTGGGCAGACGCATTCTCCTTCTATTCTCAGCCTTGGTCATGTGTTTATGTACTACCGCTTTGGGCGTCTTCTTCTTCTTGCGAGATAAACATGGTATAGATTCTGAAATTCTGGAACCAATTTCATGGCTTCCTCTCTTGTCTCTTTCCCTGTTCATTATTGCCTTCTCGTTTGGTTTCGGTCCTATTCCTTGGATGATGGCTGGTGAGCTCTGTCTAATTGACATCAAGGCGTTTGTGGCTTCAACTGCAGGTACCCTTAACTGGCTACTAAGTTTCACTGTGACTAGCACTTTCAATTCTCTAAATGATGCTATTGGATCAGGCCAAGTGTTCTGGATATTTGCCGGAATCATGCTACTTGGATTCGTGTTCATCTTCTTAATTGTGCCAGAAACGAAAGGAAAGAGTGTAGATGAGATTCAAGTGATGCTGGGAGCAGAGCAACAGCCACTAAGAAGGGATGATATGGAAAAGAAATAATTCAATGAAATCGAAACAGACTGACTGTTTATATATGTAGTATTTTTGTACCAATATTGATGAGTACCGCCAATAGTTTCTTTGCTGTTTTCTTGCTTTGTACGCAATATTTATTATTTCCTAGAACCAAAGAACCATTCTGGATTTTCATATATCAGTAATGTTAAGACTATGCAGCGTGAATTTGTATTTATACGAATATTTATTTACTGCAAGTAATGTTTTTTCTTGTATTACTTAAATATCAGTTTTTTGCCAGACAGCTTTAAATCGACGATATTTTAAGTTCTCGACATAACGGTAATTTAACAATAAATCATGATAACTGCGTATGTTACATTGCATTTATGTCATTTATAGATGAATGAACACCACATTATGACGCTGGCATATTTTATGGCTAGGTATCTATATAATAAGATCGTTTAGAAATCGAAAGCACCGTACCGAAATAACACGTAGAACCATTTCTAAAGTTTCCATAAAATGTTTTGGAAATCATTGTAGTTTTTTTAAGTTGTTGTATTGTAATATTTTGTAGTAATGATGTTTACAACGGTTTTAACAATATATTAGCTTGTAGTGGATACAATATTAAATGTGTACCAAAATTAAACTTACATTTAGGTAAGTATTTACATTATTTTAAATGTGTGTGAAAGCAAGAATTAAAATATACAAAAAAAATGTTTCATGTGAATTATATGATATTGACAGTAATTCAAATATCAAGAAAATGTATTGATAATGAGATTTACCATATAAATACGTAATGAATTTAGATTATTCATTTTGAAATACTTTTCCATGCCTTATATTGCCATAATTTCAGGCCATTATGTAAATTATGTCCATTTTAATTATATATTTTTTATTTCTGTTTTAATGTAAAAATAGTGTTTAATAACAGGTCGCAAGCATTTTTGGTTGTAAATAAATGTTGTTAGTTGCGTTCGTTTTAAATAGATAATAAGGAAAATAAATGTATTGATATGTGACATATTTTTATTTCATTTTATATTTGTTCATTTTCTAACATTCAATATATGTGCAGGTACAACATAAACACTTCAAATTTGTAAACGGGTTGTAGAACAATCTATCAAGATGAAGATGAGATGTTTGATCAGTGGTTACAGATTAAGATTGATTATGATATTAAAACAATTTTATTAGACATTTATATATATTAAAATCATATTCAAAGAGCCCTATGTATTGAATATTTCTACTATTAAAGTATTTGTAATTAAGTACCATAGTTACATGCACATGCAGAGATTAAATTACGTAGGTATAATATATGGCAAATTATCTACATGGGTAGATGTACAGCAAAACCGAACTACGTAGTAAACAAAATAGAACAATAGATACTTGCAGATTATTGTAGATACGGTTCATAAGTACTACTTAATAATTTAAAAAAATATAGAATAAGTATATACGCTACTTATGGTAACATGGTGGGTTTCACTAACACCCACTTAATGTACCTTCAAGTGTATAATACAGCTTCATAGAAAGTTATGAAAGTATAGAATATAAACAAAAATAAATACTTTCCAAAACTTATTATACAGTGAGCCTCAGTGAGCATTGTTCAATAAAATCAATGAAGTTGAAATCATGCCAAAACGTTATGGAATCTCTTGTACCATCGACTTTGACTTTGGCTTTGTAATAAAGAAATAAAGCTTCTTTTGCTTTGTAAGTTAATTACTTATCATGAAAAGCAAGTTTTCTCTGTAAGTAAATATTGTTGTAAAACAGATGACCTCGTGTTAGATATCATATGATTAATGACGAATCAACGTCTCAGTTACAGTACAGTGTGTACTTAATTCAAGTACGTAAAACAAATATAAAACAACACGTTTAGTGTGAAATATATTAAACTTTAGGGTTGTATATTACGTAAAATTGTGTAGGTAAATCGACATTATCCTTGAGGAAAATAAAATCTATTTAGTAAACTCGTCTTAATCACAATAATACGCAACATTGTGTAGGTAAATTAATATTATCCTTGAGGAAAATAGACAAGGTAGTAATGTCTTTATCGAATTGATATAGAAGCAAGTAAACGACGACTGAGCAATTTTAATCTTTGGATCATGGAAAGTTACAAATTTAGACTAATAGATTCTAGAAGTACGAATGTTTTACGACATTTACAGATAAATTGATACACTCCTAATTAATGATAACCAAGTATGTACTTATTAGATACAACAAATGATCTAAAAATATTTACAACTACTATAACTTTAAAATTATTAAACATCAATAAAGTGTTATAGTAGGTTTTGCTGTGAGCTACGACCTCCAATTTTAGAATACGCACTACGATAGAAGTTACAACAGAAAAGAGAATTCATTATTGCATTAAGAGATGTCGAGCTCTGGGTCCTGTACAATCCAGATGAGACTTCATCTACACTTGCCTCACCAATGAATTGCTGCAAATCGCTCTTTGGAAACCCATCTTTATAATATTGCTTGATAGTGTCATAAGCATCCATGATCACAGAAATAAACAGGCTAAGTACAACATAAATGTATAAACTAATAAATGAATAAAGATATACTCGACTGAACCACCACAGCATCGGTGACTTTTTAGGCATTATCGAAAATGTGGCAAACATATCATCTCCATTAATTAATGAAAACAAACATTCGGACGTTGTGGCAAGAGATCGAAATTTCATATGGTATGGCCCTAGTATAAGCCATCCACAAAACATAAATCCTGCATATATTAGCAGTGCACATACACAGAATCTAAATATTTTAGGAGCTGCCTTCTTTAATGTAAGAATAACTACATTATAAGTTTTAAAGAAACCTAGGTATCTTAGCACTCCAAACCAGACTAAAAGATTGCCCAATCCAAGAAATAATGAACAGATATTCCATTGATCATTTATAAATTGATTGCGCTCAATTTGCTCTTTTATAGCAGATCCCATGATGATAAGAATGTCATTGATTATGATCATAATGTACCAAATATTTAAGAATTCCAATCGACCTTCTAAACTTAGATGTTTATTATAAGCCCTTTGGAAAAAATGTACAGTCAGTTCTTTCAAAAGTTGTGCTCTGTAAATAGCTCTACTGCATAGCACAAAAGATACTGAACAAATCAAAATTACAAGAATATTCATTATGCTTCTCAATATTTGGTCAATTTTGTTGTCAGTAATATAACTTTGATCTCCTTTACAAGTCAATTTGGTTGGTTCCGCTTGTAACGACAAAGACATCTGACCATCATGGTCTTCATTGTCAAATATAACTTCCACATCAAATTTGTAGCAATCAGGAGGTGTGATAGGGCCCGCAGCTCTAAAGTTAATAGTTTTTATTGAAAACATAAGTTTAGCTCTTACTAAGGATGCAAAATTGACATCTAAACTTGAATCTTTTAAAAATTGTCGAGACTGGAACTGGTTGTTTCTTTTCAATGTGAAATTAATACATGTTTCCACAATTTCAGAGTTGAATTCGTAGCTTTCATTGAAACCATTGATGATTCCCTGTTTATAATTGTACTGACAGAAAACTGGGTCTGGTGGAATATTGTTTTCATCATTGTATGAGTACGGGCCAATTGCATTTGAGAGATTACTATATCCTGCACAGGCAAAATCCAAAGTACTATAGAAGTCATCTATTTTGTATATTGCTAGAGGTCCTGCACCTGGTGGGTAGGCGTCAATTTCCCTAGTAGAATCCCAGCCAAGTAGAAACAAGTGGGAGAAACTAATTCTGTTGTCCCAAGTGTAATTAACATGATTATATCTGTTGTGGGCAAAGAGACATAATTGAAAAGTAACCAGAATGATCTTAATTACTTGCACAACAAATTTGTATGGAAATTTCCGCTTAGCTTTCCATTTTTCGATCGGATTCATAAAGAAAAATTGCAGTTTACGGCGCATTTTCTCTTCCAGTTGATTGAGTTCAGAAAAAGAATTCGCTTGGTTCGAATACCCTTGAGGATTTGCATTGTTTTCCTGATTGGGTCTGCGTCTTTTCAGTTCCTCTTCCTCCTCGGAGTACGTGTTATCTTCAGGCGATGAAGTAATTCCCTCCATCGCGAAAGTTTCTATAGCCAATTTCGATGAAAAGTGAAATCCGTAAGGTGATACGCAGATTTAACTCGAAATTATAATTGTAGCACTATCCATTTAGTCTTTTCACTAATAGCACTTAAACTTCGAAGATGATAACTAATTTATTTCAATAAAACAATTACGCCTTCCTTTGTGCATATTTTCCGAACTTGTATAATTCCCTTGTCCTATAGTAAACACCCACTTAATTAAACAACATTTTATTAGGAGGGGATAAAGGTTTACGTTCAATGTCATCTCATGTCACGCCGTGATATTTTTAATGATAGAATGAATGACTATGGGATTTCACTTGTTTGTACGGCTCTCCTGCTACCGAACGAAAACCGGTATTATCGAAAAAGGTGCCGTGTAACCTCTATTTGACGTCTATAAAAAAAATGTGTTTGTCTATGGTCTGTATTGTTTCACACATCACGATTTTGTAGAGAAAATTCGAAATTTTGATTATTTTACACGATTTATTTAGCAAAAAGGGTATATTTATTGGTTGTTTAATTACGAGAGCAACAATGGCTCTTACTGTGGACAAATTGATAAACGACGACAGGTACATTTTTGGCGATAATTTTCCACTTACGTGTTTGTGATTTTTCAAGGGAAAGTTGGCGATGTAACATTAATGTTGTTTTCTATAATGAAGTGAGGACTAAGATATTTAGGTACCGATTTATGAATTTGATACGTTGACCATATTGTATAACTTGTTTAAGGTTTTGTGGCGACAATGTATTCCAGTTTGTTGCGTTTTTACCCTTCGCTCTATTGCTGCTTGTGGCGAGAGTGTTCCTGGCTCTTTTTCTGTGGATCGCGTCTATCATACTGCCCAATAAATCAGCTGTTCGGCAGATGTTATCGACTTTGGCATGTTGGACCTTTGGTAAGAGCAATATTCACCTAAAAATAGAGGAAGTGTATTGACAGGTTAAAGTAGGCCAAAATTTGAATGTACTTCGTTCCACGCAAGTGAATAACAATGGAAAATATTTAAACGCTTAATTACGTGTGTATTTATTTTACCTAAGCATTTACATAAAAAGTAAATATAATGTTATAAAAAAACTAACAATGATTATTAAGATATAAACATACAAATTACGTAATTGTAAATTTGTAGGGAAACTTACATACGCCTGTTGTTGCACAGTTGATATGGAACCAGATTACATTCTTGTGTTGATTTCTTTTTTTTTTTATAATTTTGTTTAAAAGGTGGGCCAATTCGCTTTACGATACAATATCAAAATTGTTAGGGCAACCGTTTGCCTCTAATATATTGTCCAGTCACATGCAATGAAATGTATATGCTCACACATTTTTAAATATATAGAAATATTAGATATTTCAAAAATATTGTAATCATGACATTGTTTAAACAATATTTCGCTAATTAATAAGCATACCGTGCTAGACGCTATGCAAACTAAGCCACGGAACGAACCAATAGAACTCACAAATTTTTCATTGCGCTTATTGTTGTGTCTTGTATTTGGTTTTTCAATATCTTTTTAGCTGTAGCGCCGTCTATGAGAAAAGACTATTACTTAGAAGTTTTTCAGCCTGTAAGTTAGCCACGAGGGATTACTCCCGTATTCAGTCCGACATCCGTCTGAAACAATTACTGCCAAATAAGTAATACTCAACCAAATTGAAAGATGCATGATGCCACTGAAGCTTCATATTTGACATGTCTTTTGACAATTGTTTCGGACGGATGTCGGACGGAAAACGGGACCCCCAGAACATTGTTTTTTCCATGTACAGTTGATGCCCTAAGATACCTGACCCCCCTAAAATAAATAAATAACGCACACACTCAACATAGCCCCGCACTAGGGAAACCCTGTGTCGCGGGTGCCATGGACACACACATAGACAACCACAAATTACACCCAAACTCACGAGACAAATAATTGTAGGCCATACAAATATCTCTCCCAGCCCGGGAATCGAACCTGGGACCTCTGCGTGGCAGTCTGGCATGGTAAACGTTCGACCACGGAGGCAGTTAGCAAATAACCGACCTTTTGCTTCTGAGAGCCATTTTACGCAGTTATGGTTGAAATTTGTTTTCTGTATTTAAGTAAGTATATGTTAAAGACATTGACTTACAAAGATCAAATTGTCTTAAAACATTTCTTGAAACATTATTCGTTAATGAAATAATAAGGAAGTCATATGAAAAAGAATTTTGTATCTCACAGGTTAAAGGTCGAATTTGTTTAGCACTTATCTTCACACTTATCTACCCAGAACTAAATGGTCGGTTAGAGGGTCAGGTATCATAGGGCATTGACTGTACACTCTGGGCAGAGAGTCTGTCTGTTATTAAGTATAATGGGTGTTAATTAGACCATAACCCATTAAATATGTATAGAAACTATTTCAGTCGTAAAGTACACAATTACGGTATCAAATTCAAAGAGTGATATCAATATTTATAATTTAATCACATTACTAATTCAGATTGTTTTAAAATGAGGTAGAAGAGGTCAAGGAAAGAATCTGTTAAATTGTATTTAGTACAGCAATTAAGATCCAGTACAGAATAACAATTGTTTCAAAGTAACAAAATCAAAGTACTCAGCAACCTACTTTTTGACTAATTTTAATTTCAATTTTAATTATTCTCTAGATATAAATGGTGAACACGGGTTGATTTGACACCGGTCTTAGATAGCTTTAATAATAGATATAAAATTAATTGTCGATTTGGCATTTCAATTATCTTTTTGTTTGTGATACTAAATGACGGTATGAACAAGTCATACACCTAATGGTAAGCGACACGCCTGTCCATACCACCACTCGGAGATTTAAGTAAGATGTGAGGGTCACTGCTACTGCACTCATCACCCTGAGACATAAGTTGACAAGTCCCATGTCCCTGTAATTTCACCAGCACCTTCTAAAACTGAAATGCAGTAATGCTCACATTACTGCTTGGCGGCAGTAATAGGTAAGGTGGCAGTACTTCTCTGGACAAACTCTTTCGCAATGAACTAACTATTGCTACTAAAATGTATGACTATATATAGATGTGCAAATATGTATTAAATTGTTTGATCGCGTTTATTCTAATTTTGAAATTATTGTTTACAAGTGTATGTATATGTAAATAGTAAAAATTAAACTATATATAGTGAACAATCAAACTAAAGCTGCTTTTTTTGTTACATTGTAGGCACTCTTACACAAGGAGCTCGACTGCTGCTATAATAAATCTATATATCTCTGGGTATAGGTTTTTTATTATGGCAAGACTTTTTACTTTTCTCCCCAATTTTGATCGTAGTTAAACGTTCCATGGTTACAAGTTAATGGAAATATTTTTTTTTATTAAATGCCATCAAAAAATTGATGATTGTTTAGTAATTAATCACTAAAATCTTTCGACCTACATTTTTTTGATACTTTGCAAAATATCTCTTGTCTTATCCTAATGTTTCTTTGACATGCCTCTTTAATAGCACTAACAAATGTGAGTGATATATTGAGATGAAAATGTGAAAATGTAATATGTTGAATATTGGAAGAATTCTTTTCTCACATTGCCGAGAAATTGCTTACATGAACAATTGATTATTTTTACAAAATAACAAACATGTTTTTCTCTAAATTTTTTTAGATTTATTCCAATTTTTCATTTCTAGAATACCCTGCAAATTTCTTCAAGTAAAACTTTCCGTACATATTCGTCAATATCAAGGCTAAGGGAGTCTGCTTGTGTCGCCGTAGAACCTACGGCGAAGCCCAGTTATCTTGTGCAGATTGGCCGTGCGCCGCTATGCGTGAGTGGCCTTAGCAATATGTAGGCCGCAATATCGTTTGCTCAGTTCTTGTTTACACGGATTACCAATTTCAAAACTAGTTTTGAATGCCTGTTTGTTGACCCACATGATATTTTAATTCTGTAACTGATGTGTTCGGTTCTTGATATGATTTAGCCAAGGTTGGCACGATTAAATCATTTTGATTTAAATCATGATTTAAATCAAATCAGACAATTATATTTTAAAGACTAGGATGTGAGAAATCAATATCATTATCATAATACTTAAACAAAAAAACTAGCTTGGCAGCCTTTTCAATTCCCAGTTGGTTTCTTAATTTACTATGAACAATTCCAAAGGTGCAAAACACTCTTTTCACAGCAGCTGAAGAATCTATCGCTCCAAACAATTGCTTAACCATTGGAAAAATTTTTGACTGTTCCTCTTCACTAGATATATTTTTCAGTGACATCCACCACTCTAGTGGTGTCACATTTTTTTAAATTTATTTTTATCTACCACATGATTAATTACTTTTTTACCTTATTTTTTTTTACCTTTAATTACCTTTTACATTACTACGTTTGACGCAAAAATATAGTTAAAATAAAAAAATAAAAAATCGTGATTAAAGAGGATTTTTTAAAAAAAATCGTGCTTTATTCGATTTTTTCAAAAATCATGATTTTTTCCAACCCTGGATTTAGCTACAATTACGATTACAGCGGACTTCTGTTTCGGAGAGCATAACTCTAAGGAATAAATATCTTTCTTTAATACAAAGGTCGAACATTAAGAAAAATTTCTTCGATCCGGCTGGATTCCAAGAAATAGATTTCTCACAGAAAAACCAAGATCTGCAACATTTTTTTTTTATGTCCTTACATAAAAAATCTTAAGGTCCGCTAGTTCGTTCCGTGGCTTAGTTGGCATAGCTTTTGGCACGGTTTCCTGGAACACATTGGTTCGAATCCAGCCGGATCGAGAATGGTCTGGGCGCTAGATTTTTTTTTGTATGATCGACGTGTCAGATCGTTCATAATTCACGAGTTTCGAATATTCTTAATATTTTCCACAACATCATGATTTGAAGTTTGTAAGAGAGCTTGGTGACCTTATCGGATTTTTTTTTATAATATCAAGAGACAGGACGAACAAGTCGTGTGTTTGGTGTTAAGCGACACGCCTGTCCATACCAGTTGCAGTGCCACTCTGAGCTTTAAATCGCAAACATCTGAGGGATACTGCCACTGCGCCCGACACCCTGAGACATAAGTTAACAAGTCTCGTGCTTGTAATTTCACCAGCACCCTTACCCTTTTAAACCGGAACGCAGTAATATTCACAGAAATGGACAAGGTGGCAGTACTTCACTGGACGTACTTTCACAAGGAGGTTTACTGTTACAGTTCTCTGTTAAGTCAGTTTTAAACATCTTACATTCACAAAATTGTTGAGTAAGTGTTGAAAAAGCAGATAATTTAGTAAAGCAAACAAAGAATTGAACTAAATTTGCTTGGATAATGAAATCTAGTATGATTGAATGATTTATTTTATGGACTATATGTAGAAACATCATGCTGATAAATAATGTCACCTAATTTTAATTAATTTATTTATTATTTATTAACGAAAAGGGGTGACTGGGTGGTGGCAACTTTAAGAGGAACTTTGGAGAACTTTTATTATTGATTATTATTGTTATAGAGGCGTATTTTTTATTATTTTCTGTTTGATTTCTTTCTTAAATAAAGTATAGTGTGAAAATACTAAAATGTTAATAGAAAATTTTACTTCAGGTGTGTATGTGAAGACGAAAGGTACTAGAGACCCGCGCTGTAGTGTGATGGTAGCAAATTACGTGTCCTGTCTGGACTCTTTGGCGGCGTCACACGTTCTCGGAACCATTAGTGTAAGTTTTTGTTTCCTGTAAACTTTTACCTGTTTTAATGCAGCGACACTAGACTGTACTATTGCGCTAAGCTATTATAGACAGTTTCGGATTCCGAAACATAAGCCTAAACAAGTTTCAAGACATATCACATATTACGGCGAGGAGTGGTGATGGCATGTGGAGTAAATCTACATCCGAATGGTGGGTGGGTGCAATAAGATGGGTAGATGACATCTCCAGAGACGTGGGCCGTAGATGAGTGAGCCTAAAACCGTGGGGAGACAAGCCGGCTTGTTTACGATAATGATTCTTACATATTTATGGTCCAACCGATCCGACATGGGCTGTACAGTGACGTGAATTCTTTTGCGCATAATATTACGACGGCGTAAAGGCTCAAAAGGAGATTGTTGTGATTGTATCGCGTAACAATATTAAGTTTTATTTTTGTTTTGTGGACGAGTCGTGTTTATTGTAGATCTTATGGTAGGTTAGTACAATTTATGACTCGCCAAGTGTTAAGTCTGTTTGTTACGTCTGACATATAAGTGTCTGTACATATAAGTGTGTAATCCAGATAATATGTAATTGGCCTTAACACTGACTAGCAATGAGCACATTTTACTTATATTAGGCTATTGATTTCCTTAAACAAATGAAAAAAAAATCTGTTAGCAGCCTTGTAAGTGATGTGATTATTCCTGATAAAATATGTGTTGCTTATCAGAGAGTCCTGCAACAGTTACGGTTAAGGATCCTCGCGGATCTTCTACTTAGTCATCCACAAAGTTACCAGGTTAGTGGTAAGATATTTATTCTGGTTTTTGCTTACAGCTCAGAAAATGGAAAGTGCCGCCATTTTTTGCGTCCACTTTGGGCATTCGGAATGCTGCGCAATTTGTAAGGAAGTAAGTGTTTTCGAAAGTTTACTTCTAGTACATTTATTTAATATTATATACGGAACGAACAAGTCGTGCGCCTGGTGGTAAGCGACACGCCTGGTGGTAAGCGACACGCCTGGTGGTAAGCGACACGCCTGTCCATGGCGGTTGCAGTGCACCCTGAGACATAAGTTGACAAGTCCCATGTGCCTATAATTTCACCAGCACCCTTACCTTTCATAACCGAAACACAGTAATGCATCGCATTACTGTTTGGCAGCAGAAATAGATAAGGCAGTACTTCCCTGGACGAACTCTTTCACAAGGAGCTCTTCTGCTAAATCATACCGTGGCTTACCACGGCAGTAGATGACAGCTTTAACAACAGACATACTGGCGACGACTACTTCAACTCAAAGTTATAATAAGGGTTCGAATCGTGAACCTCTTAGGTCACCAAACTTATTTTCGCTGTTAACGTAGTCGTTCGCATGCAGTCGCGCTAGTTTTTTCTAAACCAGCAGCTTGATTTTGATTGCCTCTACCGATCGTAAACTGCGTCTCTTCCGAGTCGAGGCGCATGATTGCGATTCACAACTGGCCATCGGAAACTTTTGGCATTTCAAATCGAAACAATACTTGATTTAACTCACAAATTAGAAAGATATAGTAGGAATCGGGTTCATCTTCTCGCTCGGAAACCCATCTGATTTTGAGACTCGGATGGGGTATCTGAGAACGAGAGTAGACCCCCAGGATCAATCGTTATCGGCATGCGTAAGGACGCGATTGGAGATTCGCAGAAAGCAGATTCGTTGCCGGCGTGTGGCGAGACGCGTTCATACGAGCCGATGGCAAACGCGCAACGTCTTTTTCGCTCTTACGTTCATGGACATAAAGCTTTTTTGACCGGCTTAATGCGATTCTGCATTAATAAATGTGATGTCCCGTAACTGGGGGTCTAATCTCGTACTGTTTCCGACATCTGTAAGAAACATTACTGTTAAATAAGTAATAGGTACCTGATCGAATTAAATATTAAATTTGATGAATTCAGAACTTTAAAACGCTACCCTGTAAACTTGGTAATTTCCACATACGATACTTTACGTAGGAGTATGAAGTTCGTCGAAATATGAAACTTCATTCGCATCGTGCGTTTTGTAATTAGATCGAGTACTACTTGTAAATTTGACAGTAACAGGGTCTGAAAAGCAGCAGTCGTCCCATTGGGCTACTATTTCCGTGTACGGACAAAAAAGTAAACGGTATAGAAGTAATTTTCTGTGTTTTTTTTCCCAGACAACATTTTGCTGATTGCCCCAACAAACCAGTACTTTTGCAGCCAGAAGGAGGCCCTACGAACGGCAAGGGCCTGCTTAAGTTCACGGACTGGCCCTTCCAGATCGGAAACAGGGTGCAGCCTGTTGCTATTAGTAAGCTTATCTTTGTAATATTACTTATTGTCATCTTCGAGAGTTTCCCATTAGCATAGTTCATTGGTACATTTTTAAGTTTTGCATTTAATAAGGAAGATTATTATTTCTGTGTAGCCGTAGAGCGCCTCTTCACAAACGTGACAGTGCACCGTCAATCAGACGCTCGTGACAAATTCCCCTGGTCAGACGCGCTCTGGTTCCTGTGCACACCTGTCACAGTGTTCCAGCTGCGTCTGCTGCCTCCACTCGAGAGGCTTGATGACGACGACAATGTCTTCGCAGCGAGACTCAGGCAGACGCTCGCTGAAGCGCTTGAGGTATGCTCGACTGTTCAAGGCTTAATAAAATTGAAAGCAAATTACTGTTTATTCCGCGAACCCAATTATAAAAATGGAAGTGAAATTTAAAAATGGAAGTAAATTATATTGCTATTCCGCGAACCCTTTTAATAA
Organism: Hyposmocoma kahamanoa; assembly: GCF_003589595.1. Taxonomy (NCBI): domain Eukaryota; kingdom Metazoa; phylum Arthropoda; class Insecta; order Lepidoptera; family Cosmopterigidae; genus Hyposmocoma; species Hyposmocoma kahamanoa. The sequence goes on along the minus strand of NW_020654080.1, from coordinate 3,465,416 downwards.
AAGTGGAAGTGAACTTTTAAAAATGGGAGTTAATTATTTTGCTACTTCACGAACCCAATTATTTGACTTTTCCGGAGGTTCGCCGAGTAGGAAAGCAATGTAACTTCCATTTTTTAACAGACTTCAAAAAAAGGAGGAGGTTCTCAACTTGACTGTACTTTTTTTTGTATGTATGTTACGCGATAACTAAATAAAAACTAGACTATATGTCTTTTATTATGTTCTCACATTCTTTGAGAAAAGCACTATACATACCTCGGCGGGAACGGGGATTGCTTAACTCGTATTAATATAACTCATACTCGTCCAGCAATCCCTTACTTGCCGACCTCTGCAATAATGTACAAATAACAAACAGTGAAGTAGTTTGAGAAAAAAATAATTTAATATCATGATAGTAAAACATTTTGATACTCAATAAATTCATATTCAAGAATCATTATTTAATTACTTCGTAATATTTTACATAAAGGACAACGGTCATTTTATATTCTAAGGTAATCATCAAAGTGTATTATTACAAAGTTATAAATGAATTTGAATGTAAAAAATATTGAATTGCAACTATTGGCTGATGAAACTATCCAAAACCAAGGTTTATATTTGACGGCCTCCGTGGTCGAGTGGCTTGCACACCGGTTTTCATGGTGTCGCCATCTCTGAGGTTCCGTTTTCGATTCCCAGCCGGGTCAGTGTAGAAAGTTAACTTTTCTGTATTGTCTCGGGTCTGGGTGTTTGTGGTACCGTCGTTGTTTCCGATTTCCCTAATACAAGTGCTTTAGCTACTTACTTTGGGATCAGAGCAACGTATGTTATGTTGTCTAAGATCATCGAGTATATAACCAGAAATAGAGACGAAATAAGGGCCACACATTCATGGTAACTCTTCAGTTATACATTACTTATATAGGCAGCGCCAACAACTGACCTGTGTCTACATATTCCAAAAATATTCTGTATTTATTGTAATAAAGATTATCTCTAACAATGGCGTGCTGTTCCATTCGGTGGTGTGGGGAAAAACAGCAAAACATCTAATTACAAAATTAACGGAATCAAATTTCATCGGTAATTAAATATTAAATATGTAATTTTGCAATTGACGACACCCGTCAAATGTTTCGAATTCGGGCTGGCCAATCGGAGCGCAGTTGTCACCGAAATGATATAGCACATTGACTTACAATTATATGGACGTCGGGTCCGCGCTAAAAAGTGTCCGAACTTATAGGGCGTTAAAATCGTATGCAGAGCGTCATTCACGCTTTAGTCTTCGTTTGTTCGACTGACAGCGAAGCAAGCAAAATTAGACAGTACTGCGATGACATCACAATTTAAATTCAACGTTTTAGCTTTTTCATATTCCTTTACATGTCACTACGTTTAAATAGGTTGACTTGGGACATTTTTTTCGTGGTTTTTGTATTAGACCCGTCGTCCATTTATTTGTAAGTCAATGATATAGCAGAATAGTTTTCGAACTAATTGATATTTCGTCTCTATTTCTGATCATATACGCGATATCTACGATATACCTTATTCTTGTTTCTGTTATCTTTTCTTCCAGGACCGTGAAATCTACCATTAGCGATTACGGTGATTATGATAAGTAACCATTGTCTCAGGTGGAGATGACGGAGTTCAAGTGGGAGGAGTTGAACCGCGGTTCAACGGCTACCCGTCGCGAGCCACCTGCGGAACTGGTCAGGCTGGCCAGGCAGGTCAAGGAGGTGCTGCCCAGGGTGCCTATGAGGGACATTATGAGGGATTTGTGTGAGTGGTATTTAAATACGGAGTTATATTCCACCTCCGTGGTCAAGTGGTTTGTACACCGGTTTTCATGGTGTCGACATCTCTGAAGTCCCGGGTTCGATCCCCGGCCGGGTCAGTGTAGAAAACTAGCTTTTCTGTATTGTCTCGGGTGTTTGTGGTACCGTCATTGTTTCCGATTTCCATAACACACGTGCTTTAATTACTCTCTTTAGGATCGGAGCAACGTATGTGTGTTGTTGGCTAATATTTATATACTCTGTCTTTTTTGAAGACGGAGTAAAATGACAGTTCAATAGTGCTGTCCGCTTGCGGGTAGCTAGTGACTGCAGATCATCGAGTATATAACCAGAAATAGAGACGAAATAAGAGCCATACATTTCTGGTAACTCATCAGTGATACATCACATATCAACTCTCGTTTGCACTGAAATATAGACAGCGCCAACAACTGACCTGTATGTACGTCTCCGTATATTCCAAAAGTATTCTGTATTTATTGTAATAAAGGTAATAAATATCTCTAACAATGGCGTGCTGTTCCCGTCCGTGGTGTGGGGAAAAACAGCAGAACATCTAATTGCAAAACGGAATCAAATTTCATCGGTAATTAAATATGTAATATTGCAATTTTCGTCCTTTATAGCAAAGCTCAAGTTAAACCGATAGTTTTGAAGTGAAACAATTTGACGACACCCGTCAAATGTTTCGAATTCGGGCCGCAGTTTGCCCAATGTCGGGCCCAATCGGAGCGCAGTTGTCACCGTAATGATTTGGCAGAATAGTTTTCAAACATATCAAATGACATTTCGTCTCTATTTCTGTTATATACTCGATGTTGCAGATAAATATTCTATCGACTTCTTCTTCTTCATGTGCCATCTTCTAATGAAGGCCATTGCAGCTTGGATTATTAATTGCCATATGTCGTACTTTGGGTTTCTCAGTATATGACCCAGATACTCCGTTTCCTTCTTTTGATGTTATTCAACACTTCTCGTTTTCGACCAACACGTTGCAGCACCCCTTCCTCGTGACTTTGTCTCTTGACGATACTCTCAACGTTCCGATTATTCTATTCGCTATCGACTGAATATTGGTCACTCTACGGAATAAATCGACCCCTCCGACGTAAAGTATCGTATGTCGAAATTGCCAAGTTTACAGAGGAGCCTTTATAATATATAAATATTCTGAATTCACTGAAATGAGCACAACACGTGACTTTAGCATTTCTCAGTTTTATTCGACAAAGCCCGCTACTCACATAGAGTATTATAAAATCCTAGATATCGGTCAGAGGATGTATTAGATGATCACTCTATTTGAGTAACGAGCTTTGCCGAATAAAACGGAGAACTTTAAAACGCTTCCCTGTAAACTTGGCAATTTCGACATACGATACTTTACGTAGGAGGGGTCGAAATAACCGAACTTGTTTCATTTGAATCATCCAATTACTGAGCTCAAGTTCACTTGAATTGTCAATTTTTATTAGTTCATACATACATACATACACTGTATTTAGAACTATGTTTATGAAAAATACAAATAGGAGACATATTTTAAAGTTTTTCCTTTTAATTCAATATAGATATAGTATATGAATAAAATTGATCTCGATACTAGTGGGTCAACCGTCAAAATAAGAATAAAGAAGGCAATAACGTAATTAGTAATCATTAGAACGTCGTAACATCACAACTCAGTCATTTTTGGCAAAATTTTATTTTTCACGATCTATCGATCAACTGCCTGTGTTGGCGAACGGTTACCATGCCGGACTGCCACGCAGAGGTCCCAGGTTCGATTCCCGGGCCGGGAGAAATATTTGTATGACCTACATTTACTTCTCTCGTGAGTTTGGGTGTAATTTGTGGTTGTCTATGTGTGTGTCCATGGCACCCGCGACACAGGGTTTCCCTAATGCGGGGCTATGTTAAGTGTGTGCGTTATTATTATTATTATCGATAAAACTATCGGCAACAACTACTTAACTATTTAAAATTTTATTTAAACTGGCAACCCTACAAATGTTATTTTTCTCCGTCTTCAAAAAGGACAGACTATATTTATTTATTTCTATTCAGTTGATTTGAAACAGCAACATACACACATTTTGGAAAGCGCCATTTTCCTAATCGGGGTAGGCTGAGACCACAGGTTTCCACTAGCTAAGATCTTGGCACACATCTTTTACCTTATAAACACGTATCAACGCTCGTCGTACACATGCTCATTTTTAGGATGGCCTCAATTAGTCGTAATACGGCATTTTTGTAAATATAGAAACTTTGATCAATAATTTTCAGTAATTCTGCCTAGAAATTGAATCTTCTCTTCTGTGTTAATGAGTTGGCCGTGGCCTTGACTGTTGCAGCCGTGACGCGCAGCGTGGACGTGACCATCACGAACTTCCTGGAGGGCGTCACGCCCTTCACGCCGGAGCCCTCGGACGCGCCCACGCCCAGCACGTCGCAGGCGCAGCCCAGGTCAGAGCACCCTCCATTGATTTCCTACACTATATAAAATCTGTATTGTAGGAGTCTTTCATCCTTCATGACACAACTTTATCAAAAATTAACATACTTATTGAAACGAGAAATAAAAGCTCATGAATGGTTCGTTTCCCGGTTAAGACATTGTACGGACCGTCATATAGGTTTGTAACAACACTAATAGAAATTGTAATATGAAGCTGATACTCATGAAATTAAGTAGAGAAAAGCTTTCATAGATTTCTGGTAGATGGCGTTACGGCAAAAAATCGTTAAAAGCCAAAAACAAACATCTGCAACAAGCACACAGAAAAATTAGTGTGCTTGTTGACGAAAACCGTTCCGTAGCTCACTTGGAAAAGTGTGAGCCTGGTATACTGAAGACGCTGGTTTGAATCCAGCCGGAAGGAAATAATTTTTCCTAATGTTCGATCTTTGTAGTAATAATTAGTAGAATAATTTCACAAAAAATAATGGAATATCATAGTAGTAAAATATTGTGATATTCCATAAACTTTATATTACAATTATTAAAGCGACATCTCTAGTTAGCCGCTGGTATCTGTAAAGGTACCTGGCAGAAAAGAAAAACTTTTCATAGATTTCTCACAGATGGCGTTACGGTCAAAAAGTTGTTAAGAAAAACAACAACAAATATGCTGAAGAAGCTGGTTCGAATCCAGACACTATGAACTAAGCCACGGAACGAAGCAGCGGTCCTCACGAATTTTTCTATGTGCTTGTTGTCAGATCTTTGTATTTGGTTTTCAACGACTTTTTAGCCGTAGCGCCATCCATGAAAAATCTATGAAAGTATTTCGTCACCCAGTTAGGTAACTTTACAGCTCCCTGGCTAGAAATATCGTTGTTATCTGTAATTAAATTTGTCTGACACGGTGTGGTAGAAGACGTCGGTTCGAATCCGGCCGGATTGAAGGAATTTTTTCTAAGTGTTCGATCTTAGTGGAGCGATTTCACAAAAAATAATTGAATGTCAATTCAATACAAATTTAATTAAAAAAGTCATAGAACAAAAGTTGTTGTTTATGATGTTAGTAATGTAGTTCTGTGAGGTTATTAGTATTTTAAAAATATCCCTATGTGGTAACCTATCACAAACTCGAATTTTTTTCCGAAATAACGGTTGTTCGAATTTTCATTATACCGAAAACTGAATTATAACGAATACGTTTATCGCAAAGACATGATTAGGTTCGGTTAAGTTTGGTTTAAAAGAAAAAACATTTTCCTCTCAAAATTACTTTCGAGGTTATGAAAATTCGAGCAAACGTTACTTCTGGAAAATGTCATTTTGGACTATTGATAGGTAACCCTATATAAGTCTTGAGCTCAACGCTTAGGACACAAATCAGGATATCTATATAGCGTGCTAACTTGTGTCTTAAATGCAGGTACGTAACGCCAGTGCCTACAGGCGTATTCCCGAAGAGTGCGAAGGAGCGACAGCTCAGCTTCCAGGAGAAGAAAGCCCAGATGATCGCAGACGCGAGAAAGAGGTACATCGAGAGGCACGGCCTCAGCCTCGCGCTCAACAACTGCTAAACCACAAATTGATCGATACGTCGCTTTGGTTTTTATAGAGGTGGTTACTTGGTAAAATTGATCTTGCGTGCATATGAATGTTTACCAGTGGTGGGTAGAAACAATGGACCTCCACCAGCCGTTGACTGTTATTGACGTCATTTTACTCATTAGGTAACGCACTTTTGGTATCAGTTTGAAGATTTTTGACATCTCATATATTCATGGAATAATCGCCTAGGCACACTTAACGATTACACCCTGTATATAAAATGGAAAAGTAATAATGAATATCTTAGTGAAAGGTATTTTTGAATTCAATATATATGTCGTCCGTTTGTGTACGCACGCGACGAACCAAACTTATGGCCGTGTGGAACAAACCTTACTACTTCCACTTGTCCAGTCCAACATCTTGATTATACAGATGCGTGCCGTACTTGGTTATAATAGTATCTATTTGTCCCAGTGCTTTCTCTAATTTTTGATCTCACTTTCATTCACGCGATTAAGGTTGTATATTCTCTTGGTGAGTTCGTAAGGTAATTGACCAATTTAGGGTTGACTCTTGACAAAAACAGGTGTGTTTGTCGTCCGGGTCAAGTTACTTTGGTCCGATATTTGGAATCGGCAGACTTAGTTTATTAGTCTGCACTTATTGTATGAATGTCTCGAGCTGTCACCACGTGATTGGTAACAAAAAGTTATTGTGTGCGCTTAACCTAAGACTCAACAATAATTGAGTAGTCAGTTTAACCAAGTAACCATTTATCTCGCAGACACAGCACATAATTTTGGAATTTGAGTAACTTTTAGTAACTTTGATTTTCAAAATTATGTTTTTCAGATTATTAATTTTAGGCGCGGTGTAACTGTTTGAATTCTATGGAGAAATAAAATTGATATATGCAATCGAACAATAATAGACTAAAGACAGTTCGAGTAAGCATAATATAAAAATATGCATTCGTTTGCCGTCATAATCGTATATTAGATTTATATAGGGTGTAAAAAAATTATGAAACACATTTCGTGAACTAACTCTTGTGATACTGAACATCACGGGTAACAGACAGGTGTGTCGCTTACCACCAGGCGCACGATTTACTTGGTATCATAAAAAACAAACTTGGGGTGCTCCTTGTAAATAAACATTTGTACACATCATGTACAATATTTATATAAAAATATTATTGGTAGAAACAATCTAAAAGAAAGGGCTAAATTAAATACGTAAATCAATATAGAATGTATACAAAATTAAAAAAAAATGTTGAGTTTCTCCATATTATGTGGTCACCTTTACCCATATGACGTTATCGGACACGTTGAGACCATTTTTTTTCAGTTCTTTCTATAGAACAATATACTAGCATTTCACCCGAACCCACTTCCCATTGCCATCATGAAACAAAGTGAGAATCCATTTTTTCCCAAAATTGTTCCGAATTCTGTGTGACACAAAGATTTGACATTTTTGATGTTACATCAATGTTGCCTAAAACGCAAATATTATAGTTAATTATATTTATAGGACAATTTAGGGCAGAAAACAAAAACCGATACTATTGAAAGGAATAAGCTAGGGATTGTCTCATTTTGTCCGATGACGTCATGTTCTATACGACATATGGGAACTGTCCCACACAAGAACAAAATACAAGGACAAACAAAAGGGTACAGCAGACCTTATTGCCAGTTAGCAGTCGCTTCCAAAGTAGTCGCTACTACTTTATTTTCCACTCCTGACGTGTTCCAACTTCCAAGTTCTAACATGTCGCTTACCACCAGGCGCACGAATAAAAAAAAGAATAACTAGAAACTGTTAAATGTTAAAAAATGTTTGTGATCACTGCCAGGCAACACGTTTGGGGGCTTTGGGAAATAAAAGAGCTGCCGCTAGAAATATTAAATAAAACAAAAAGACTCGGAGTAGTGTTGTCAAAATAAGTAGGTGATTACATAACAGATGACTTACTTATTTTGACACACACGTACTTTACAACTTACAGATTTTAACGATAAATATAAACGCGTTGTGTCTCGGTTCCAGTGTCAATTTATTTATCCATAGAATAGCTATGTTAGCATTTTGTTAGTGCCTAAATAGACACAGTCTATGTAAGAATAGTTTACCATACTGTCTTATACTAAGTCTTTGACAACTTAACACTGAACTTCCTTTATTTTCGACGTTTTTTCTTCCTTAAGCGAGTAGTGAACTTTTAAGGTACCGCTGGATGCAGCTCATTATTTACTAGTGTTGTGGTATATTTAAGGCGTTAACCAGATAAGGTTGATACTTGTATGTAAATGGTAAGTTTGAGTCTTCTTAAATTTGCCATAGGTAATATAGTCCAAGAAGGCCAGTCTATAATGAGCTCTGGTATTCCAGGTGGTTACAGACATCAAAACCCTTAATTATCATTTTTGAGTAGATTTTTATCTTTATTAGAAATTAACATATTTTTGTGAAATATAGTTTTTAAATGGCAACTTTGCTTCTAATGTCTCTTTTATGGAATTGAGAGAAATAATAAATAGTGTCTTAATGATTTTCCTTGACATCGTGACGTTATATCTATCCTCCCCTGCTACTACTCAGGCATTTACGTGATTAATGGAAAAAGACTTTCTTGCCATCCATCATACATTCGGATGTTTCACAATTGTGAAATTTTAAACTGACTCTAAAAATACAGTTCTGTAGGTAGTGAAGATGCCCAAATTATGATTCCAGTCTGTGGCCTCATATTATTGAAGTCCTAGGTCACTGTATTAAGTCTATGCGCAAAATATTCCATGGTATAATTTTTCGGCATTTTCCTTGTCGACCGTATGCCCAACGTGGAGATACGACAACGAAAAAAAGTCGTAGACGTCGGTATGCGGATCGCGAGCCTAAAATGGAGACGACGACTGATGGATCAAGGCGGTCACCGAGTGGTACCCGGTAGGAGCAAGACGCTCTCGAGGCAGACCACCTTCTAGATGGTCGGACGATATTATCGGGGTGGCCGGAAGACTGTGGATGAGATTCGCACAGTACCGATCTGGCGTGCAAAAGAGGAAGCCTATACCCAGCAGTCGGTGTAAACGGGCCGAGATAATGTACAAAACTGTAACTAAAACAGTTCGCTGCCCTTTGAAGGGAATCGACATTCCACTACTTATAGTCCGTTTTTATTGAAGATGGAAAAATTTGACATTTGCAGGGTTGCCAGTTTTCGTAAAATTTTAAATAGTCATGTAGCTATTGTCGATAGATTTATCGATAGGTTGGAAAGATGATAATAGTTTCCAAAAAATGTATGAATTGTGAGACTTATAACATTCTAATGATTAGTAATTGCGTTATCGCCGTCTTTACTCTTATTTTGACGTTTGGCCCGCGAGTATCAAAATCAATTCGTAAAGTATCTACAGACGCACGTTCAAATTATTGCCCTATTGTAGACTATGTACAATACCACCTGAACTCGTTTTTATTCATATACATTTTTAATAATGATAGTTGGGTTTGATTATCTATACTGAATTAAAATGAAAAACCACAAAATTTCCCTTTTTGATTTTTAATAGATGTGATGAACTTACAAAAGTTGACAATTCAAATGTACTTATAAATTTTACAATTCAAATGTACTTATAAAATCTACAATTCAAATGTTGACTTAAAATTAAATATGTATAATGCACACTGGGCGGATTCACAAATTACGAAACAAATGTATATATACGTGTTTCATATACATTTTTTTTAATTCGAAATTAAATCTCTTCTGTGTTAGACGAGGTAATGGTATCGTCGGAATCCGATACATGTATAATAAATGTATCACATACGTCGTCAATTAAATGGTCGAGTTGGCGCATTTTCGTTTCGACATCGTTGATAACGTGGTCTACACAATTTTTCCACTTTTGTGGCGTTACATTAGTTATCCCTTCTCCAAGCAATATTTTAACTTCATTCATTTTAAAAGTTTTGTTATTTCTTGCGACGTGCCCCTTTACCTGTGCCCAAACTAACTCCGAAAAACCCGAGTGCTGGCCCATCTCTGGTGCGAATTACGCAATTTGACTGTAATGATAGCTTTAATTGACAAACACGTCGTACGCCAAGATTTCTGCACCTAAACAACTACAGCAAGTTATTTAAATAATCTGCCAAAGTGAATATTGATTTGCGAACGATTACCTTGCCAATAGTTGGACCTTCGTTTCGGAAAAAGAATTGATGAACCTTGCGTCTTATGGCCTCCAAATGGAATTCATCGAATTTTTCTATGTAGCTTTTTCGCCTGCCTTTCGGCTTAGGGGGCTGAAAGTTCATATTTTCGCATTTTTCTTTTAGAACTGTATAAACAGTTGATTTTGAAATGCCCAGAATGTCAGCCGTTTTTTTAGCACATTCTGTTTTACTGGCAGCTTCTAAAAGATTTGGATCGCAACCCTTGTTTTCTTCCTGAACAATGTATTTATATACATTCTCCGTCATCACCTTCTCAGTAGTACTGAGAGCAATACGTTGTCTTTTCTTTCGAGGCGATAAAATGCCCGAAGAAGTGGATGGTCCTGGGTTGTCCATATTGCGATGCAATACGCAACAAATACAGTAACAAAAAAAACTTAACAAAAACTTAACACGATAACAGAAAACAATAACGTGAACTAACAAAAGAAACGTAATAAGCGCGAGCGCAAGTGAGCACATCCGAACAAGCCAAAGAGTGGTAGTCGAATGCGGCAAATTCTGCCGGCCCGCTGTGCCCGTGCGGCAATTTATTTATTTGTTTAAATTTTAGTAGCTACTTTTGTCTATAATAAATAATATAATAACGACTCGCATATACCAATTACCAGCATAAGTAAAGATGACGTATATTTTTATTATACAGTTTTTTACGTTTTTCAATGTTAATTTATAATAAAAAAAATAAAAGCAATAGTAGCCCAGCAGTGGCACGAATAATGGGCCGATGATGATTCAAATTTAACAAGTTCGGACAATCATTGCGTAAGCGTAACCAATATTCAGTCGATAATTCATTCATTCATTCATTCATATTTATCGACTGCAATCACTAGCTACTTGAGAACGGGCAACACTTTTTCGCAACGAATTGTCAAATTTTTCCATCTTCACTAAAAACGGACTATAGCTACCTGAATGAAGATTAAGTTTATAATAATTAGGCAAGAATGGAGCCGAAAAACAAACCAGCACGAAATATCTGTAACAAACACTTAGAGAAATTCGTGAAGACTGCTGAGGCGAAGCACACGTTGTTAGAACCTGTACTCGCATTCTTCGTCCGATATAATTACTGTGAAATAAGTAATACTCAACCTTAAAAGTCGCATGTTGAGAACGAAGCTTCATACTTGACATTGTTTTTTAATTGGGTCGAGTATTGCTTAAATTGTTATTGAATTGATATTCAATAATTTTTATGAGAAATTACTCCACTAGTTTGTTATAATTATTAATACAAAGATCAAACATTCAGAAAGCTGGTTCGTTCCGTGGCTTAGTTGGTATAGCGTCTGGCACGGTATGCTAGAGCTACACGGTATGAGTGTTCAATCTTTGTATTAATAATTATAAGATACTAGTCGAGTATTACTTGTTTGACATTAATTCTTTCGGACGAATGTTGGACGGAGCATGAGAGTAGACTCTTAGGTTAGACAAAGACGCAGGTTCCAGTGCTGTCAGGTCGAAGGAATATTTGTATTAATTATAACAAACTAGGAGTAATTTCACAAAAAATAAAATGAATGTCATCATGATAATAAAAATGAATGTTACGATTAATATAGTGACATCTCATGTCAGTTTCTGGTAGATATAAATGTACCGGCTGAGTGAGAAGCTCTTAGATCTCCTTCAGTGTCTCTTACGGTTATTAAAAGCCAGAGTAACCCAATACAAAAGATTTATTGTTATTCTGACTTTTATCACCTTAAGAGATTGTTGTATGTTGTTAATATTTTATTTACGTACCGCAAAATGTGAATCTCCTTCCTGCGAGGATATTATAGTAGCAGTAGAGCTCCTTGTGAAAGAGTTCGTCCAGGGTAGTACTGCCACATTACCTATTTCTGCCGCCAAGCAGTAATCTGAGCATTACTGCGTTCTGGTTTGGAAGGTTAGGGTGTTGGTGAAATTACAGGCATGTGGGACTTGTCAACTTATGTCTCAGAGTGACGGGCGCAGCGGTAGTGACCCAGGATCTTTGCAATATTAAGCTCTGAGTGGCACTGCAACTATTATGGACAGGCGTATAGATTACCATCGCGCGCGTGACTTCTTCGTTCCGTCCCTTGATATTATAAAAAAAACACTTCACTAACTTCAAATCATGATGTTACGGAAAATATTAAGCATATTCGAAACTTGTGAATTATGAACGATCTGACACGTCGATTTAAATAGCAATTGTTGAATATGTTCTAAAGTATATTTTTAATATGAACATAGCATGTTATTTCATTTTAACAGAGGATTGTTTAACTAGTCGTTGCATATATCCTTATTCCTACTACTCTACAGACCTTGTACTCTTGTTCTTCGAAACAATTACTGTCAAATAAGTAATATTCGATCAAATTAAAACACGCAAAATGCGAATGAAGCTTCATACTTCACATTGTCTTTTAACCAAAGGTCGAGTATTAGTTATTTGAGAACGAGAGTAGACCCCCGTAGTAGAGAGTAGAAACGGTTGAACTTGTTTGCTAAATTTGCCGTATGCAAATCCAACGTTGTTTCGTAAAGTGTCTAGCCGTATTACACAAAATTAAGAAAAGTAGTGACAAAATTAAGTAGTAAAAAAAGTTTTTCGGAAACTGACAATTTCATAATCTGCGTACCGAGTACTAAAAAAACCGACCTCAAAAGTACGTGGAATTACATATAATTACCAACTTTATTATATACACCGGAAAGTGCGCAATACGGGACTTGACACAGGAGATAATAAAAATCTGTTCCCACTACTCAAAGTATATTGAGAGAAAAACCCATTAAATTGGAAAAATAGCAAAATCAACCATTAAAATAATTGCTCCTTATAATAAAATTTAGGCGCCATTTATGAAAATGAATCTTCATGCGTGGACACCCTTAGAAGTGGATGATTTCCTTCAAAATTAAATGGGACCACTATGGAAGTATCCTCTCTCCAACAAAAAAATTATAATGAAAATCGTTTCACAAATACCGGAGTTATCGCGTAACATACATACAGTCGAATTGAGAACCTCCTCTTGTTTTTGAAGTCGGTTAAAAATAACATACCTGATGTCAGTCATACCCCATGGCAATTGAGATAGTATTATCTTATATATAGTAGCGTTATATGTTGTCTTAAAAATTGCGTATACGATGTTATTCGTATACGATTTAATTTCAGAGTGACAGGACAACACTGTCAATTTGCGTATGCCAGTATGACTTTGAGATTTTTTTAAATTATTTTGTCAGTTTCTAAAAAAAATACTTTTCTATTAATACAAAGATCGAATACGTAGAAAAATTATTTTAACCCCATGGGACTTGAACCCATGACCATGCTGTACCGTAGCGCTGCTCTAATCAACTGAGCTACAGGTCAAGTTATCGAAATTCTCCTGTGTTCTTGTTATTATCGATCCTTGTACTGGAATTTTCGGCAATCAGCGCCGTTTACATTTGTAATTGTATAATTTTATTACTGAAGGTGTCACTTCGTTTAGTTTGAAATAACGTTAATTCAATTCTTTGTTACTTATCTATTTTTTTTAATGGTGTCAGTCAAAACTCTGCCATTTCTTTCAATTAGAGATCGTTTTAATTAAGTGTTGTGCCTGTTGCCACGCAATTTTTAACGTTCTTTGTTTGAAAGAAAAGGGAAGTGTCGGTAGATGTGGCACTAGGCTAAACCACATTAATTCGTGTTGAATTAAAATTAAATAAATAAATTTTTTCTACATTATATAGTCGATATTTGAAATTCTAGTCTAATTTTGAGAGGCTCGTTCACTAATTTATATATTAAATTAATAATAAAGATTTGCAGAAAATGATATTATCTTATTTAATTGAATTTAAGAAAACTCTAACTTTATGAAGGATTAAGATCCAGAAAGGTTGGACAAAATTAAAGTGCAGCTAGAAATTACATAAGAACTGACATAAGTATTTAGAATTTTGTAGTTCTAGTTGAACTACAAAGTTCTAAATACTTATGTCAAAAAAACACTACCTTTAGTTAATGTAGATTCAATTAGAAACAACTCAGTAATAATTAGGTTATTAGTTAGCAATCCAATTACAAATTGTTGTTGTAATTACATTTTGTTAAACATTGAGGTGCTGTTGTCGTAATTTAATTTTGTCAAACATTCACGCGCTGTTGCAATTGCATTTTTTCAACACTGACTCCCTTCTGTCGCAATGGCATTTTGTCCAACAATAAGGCTTATTTATGTTTTTGATTAGCGCTTATTAAGCATCCTACTAAATTGTTGTAAAATATAATCGCTTCAAATGCCTATTTATTTTTCACCGCATTCTAAAGTGATCTGGCTGACACCTACTATCACTTCGTCGTGTTGTCATATTTAAAGACCTTGTATTTGATTTATTAGATTTATATATAGATTTATATGAGAGTTCAAGTTAAAATAGATTAGTTAAATATTGTTAAAGTTACATAAAAATACGCAATGAAATGATGCACTGAACACATCAAGTATATAACCAGAAATAGAGTCGAAATAATGGCCATCCACTAATTGATGACACCCGTCAATTGTTTCGAATTCGAGTCACCGTAATGAATTTAGCACAATAATTTTCAAACAAATCAAATGACATTTCGTCTCCATTTCTGGTTATATACTCGATGTCTGAACATAAATTTAGTTTACGGCCAGAATCCACGTCATATTACTACAATATTCTTTGCTGGCAAACGTTTAGTAAGTAAAATTAATAATTACTCAGTGATGTGTACCAGTACATTTCATTGCGGGCGACTGTACGAAAATGTTGCAAGTTTTTTCTTAATTTGGTCTATTTTAATTTAAACTGAAGTGTTTTTGTTTAAATCTAGATACCTTGTATTAAACTTAGTATAGTCTAAAAATGTTCGTGACTAGATCTCAATGTACAGAGAAATTCATCATACAAATACTTTGGAAAAATTTCAAATATATATGAAATGTATCAAAATATTTGCCATCATCATTTTATTATCACCGATTATAAATTTGTAAATAAATAAATAAAAGCAATAATGATTAAGACTAACGAATGTAGAAAATATTTTCAACTTCCATATGTAACATCCAATTTTATGTAAAGCTAGATTCAAATTAGTGCGTATTGTGAGATCGATATCAGAGTTGCACTAACTGCGCGGGTGGTAATGGTCCGCGGAGATTGTGATCCATTTGCGAAAACATTGTCAAAAGTGAGAATTGGATTTTAGTCTTTCGCTCAATCTTTCTGTGCAACGGAAAACTTAAGAACTTTTCCCACGCTGCTTTCGATTGGCAACGTCTCGTAAGCATTTTAACCTGTTAATAAAGCCTTTTATTTAAAATGGCTCCCATTACTAAATTGGGGTCAATTCAATCATGCAAGTCAGACTAATTTTGACATATCACTGTTACAGTTAGTTTTGGATTCCAATTGTGGTGGATATAGTTAAGAAAACGGGACTCTTAAACTGTCTTAACATGACGAAGGATCAAACTATATTTAACCTTTGTTGATAAAAAATCGCACCCCTCATGGAAGAATGTTGTAAGTGGAGATACGTCAAAAACGTTTATTGCTCCATTAGATAGATAGAGTAGGGGTGCGAAATATTGGAATTGTCAAATTTAGTTTAGTGTATCTATCGAATCGACTCCCAAAGTGCTACTTTCGACTCTATCTTTAAAAACCCTGCAACATTCTCCAGAGTGATCATATTTGATAAATGGACAGAAAACGAAAGACAAATGGAGAAAGATACTCGAAATGCAATGTAAAACGTTGGAACCGCCCTAAAAAGGTTTTATAAACCCGCTGATTTGCCAAACGCACGATACACGAACCCGATGTCCACGAATGTGCCGTCACTATGACACACCGCAGAGCCGTGTATCGTGGCCGTTGACGTGGCTCGCTACGGGCGGGTTTGGCTATAGCTAAATTAATAAAAATCCCTATATAATTGTACTTTTCTATGTTAGTCCGCATACTTCTCCACAGCTTCCCTAGTTCAGATTATTAAGTTTGCAATTACGACAATTTATTGAATAAAAGTTTTGTTTCAATAACACGATTTTTATTTCAAAACCCTTATGTATTATATTACAACATGTCATAATACAACGCGTTACTTATATAACTAACTTAATTTCTTATCTAACATTAATGTGGTTTTATGCACAGGCCACACCGCGAACGAAGTTGAGCTAACTTAGCACAGGTCATGTAGCCGGGGCATCTTTCATACTTCGGTTCACAAAGCTAACCGAGCTACAGTACCGGCACGCTAAGATTGCAGTTTTGACAGATTACAATAGTCGGGTCAAATCTCAATTCATTCTCGAAAAAAATATAATGAAATGCGAATCGCAATTATAAGATTTTAGATTTATAACTAGTATTGCAAGGGTTGCTGATTAAAAAGTTTTAATAAAAAGAAAATAAAAATGTTTACTTAATATATTGTCAATTCGAAACTGTTTTGTTTTGCGCTTTGACGCGAGTTTGCCGGAGGTAGAAGTTGTGCTGGACAGCGATATGTGGCAAATCGTATTAGATTTCATTTTAAAAATTTCGAATTTCGAAAAACAAATGCCGAGTTGTGTCGTAAATTTATACATCCATAAATTTTACTGCACGTCACTATTGACAACAATGTACTGCAACAATGTGCTCCTTCAACGTAGTTATGAATTAATACGAAACTTCATGAGCGGACAAACGTCAAAACGGCCATTATAGCGTGCAGGTACTATAACTAAACTAACCCAACGATCCCGCTAAGCTATGTAAAATATGTCGCCCTTTTGCCGTTCTTCACCCCCGCAGGTATCCATAGTCTAGCACGTCACAAATTACTACGTATTTTCTTAGTTTAGCATTGCATGCAACTATGTGAACTACGCTAGGTTAGCTAGCTTCTTTCGCGGTGTGGCCTGCGCTTTAGAAACTTCCCTTTTGTGACCGTCAGGACGGCTGGTCGCCTGTGGCATCTGGCACTGAGTGTATATTCAAGAATTGCTACCTTTTCTAAATAATTGCTACCTTTGATTTGCTAATTTCACGAATTAAAGGTATACGCTTCTTAGCTACATTCGTTAAAAAAATATAACTAATTGAAAATTTTACGAAGAAGTGCCAACGCCTGCCGTTTGTATTATGGCAATAAAGCACTAACAACTTTTGCTTTTTTTAATTTAATCAGGCACTTCTAAATAGGTAGCAATTATTTAACTGCCTCTCTGACCGAACGGTTACCATGCCGGACTGCCATGCAGAGGTCCGTCGTTCGATTCCCGGGCCGGGAGAAATATTTGTATGGACTACATTTATTTGTCGCGTGAGTTTGGGTGTAATTTGTAATTGTCTATTTGTGTGTCCATGGCACCCGCGACACAGGGTTTCTTTAGTGCGGGGCTATGTCGAGTGTGTGCGTTATTATTATTATTATTGGTAAGACATACTTCGGGAAAATCTGCTCCCTTCATGCTGAACAAAGTGGCGACCAGCCTTTCTGATATCAGGATTATTTTTTAAAATTTCTCAGAATATATCAAAGGTAGCAAGTATTTAGAAAAGGTAGCAATTGTTGAATATACACTCAGTGCCAGACGCCACAGGCGACCAGCCATCCTGACGGTCACTCACTTTTCCCCCAGCAGGATCATTGTAAATCATTCCTACATCGTTCAGAGATCATCAACCTATATACGTCTGTCACTGCTGGGCAGGCATTAATCCTGCATTTGATTAAAAAATGTTTAAAGGTGGAGGACCACCAATGACAATCGAACCCAGGTCCCCTATACAGAAGGTAAGCGTTCTCCAAAGGAGGTTATCACGATCAGAAGCAAAAGGTGGCAGTTTTAGTTTGATATTATTAGCAAGCGAACAACGCGAACTTGTAGCTTTGTTGCGCTTTAAATTTCTACCAATCAGAGATTAGTTTAAAAAAATAAACAAATATTTGTTTGGAAGAAATGGTAGTGCCAAAGTTTCGGTAGGTGTGGTGGTTGGCTTAGGGTTCGTGCGCACTTGTGTGGCATACGTGTTCTTGTGTGGGATACGGATGTCTTGCATGAAATACATGTGTTTTAAGTAGGATACGTGTTTTGTATTGGATACGTGTATTTTATATGAGGCACGTGTGTTTTATATGGAATACGTGTCTTTTATGGGATACGTGTGTTTTGTATGGGATAAATAACGCACACACACATAATCCCGCACTAGGGAAACCCTTTATCGTGGGTGCCAAGGACATAGACAGAAACATCCTGCTACAAATTTACTACCTTATATGTGAATGTTTTCTGTTAATATGACCATACGAATAATTGCAATTCTGATTGTGGCTGTATTCTGTTGGGGAGAGGTTTATGTGCAGCGGTACACGTCCTCTGGCTGGTAAATCTATTTACAAGCCAAGCCTATGCGGTGTTCGTCTGGGCGTACTTAAGCCGGGGGTAGCGATCTCCTGTTTGATGGGCACGTCTTGGTCTTTCTTCTTTTTGTCTTCGGCCATCTTCTGCTCTGCTTGCTTCATCTCTTCTTCCATTCTTTGCAGGTGAACTGCTGCTTCTTTGCGTTTGTCGCGGTTGGTTCTGAAATATAACAATTCTTGTACTCCTATGTGAAATCCATGTTTTTTTTTCACATTACTGAAACTTTAAAGGTGTTTCAAAAATATAAGTTTTTAGAAAACATCAATATAATTGAAATGTCAGTAATGTTCAATTTTCTATCTAAGTTCCTAATTTTCTTCGGCCGAGTGTCGAACAATCAATAACCCCTGAGGAAGCCTCGTGGAGAGGCGACACGCTAGTCGGGTACATTTTTGGTTGTGCTGTCTGTGACTGTTGTTGCACTTGGGTTATTTATTACATTATTACTGTATCGCGAGTGCCACAGACACGCAAATTACACCCAAACTCACGAGAGACATAAATATGGGCTATACAAATAGTTCGGCCACGGAGGCAGTTGTTTATTTTTTATTATTATGTAGTAGAGGCATTATTGAACGGAGAGACTAACTTGCCCGTCTCCTTGACCGAGAAGAACATGGGCCCCAGCTCGGCCAGCCAGCGGCCGTCCACGGCCGTGACGCAGTGCATGTACTCCTTGGTGGTCATCATGAGCTCGTGGTACACCACGTAGTCGGGCGACGTGCCCAGCCCGAACAGCGCCGACGTGGGGTGCAGGTGGCACGGCATGCCGGTGCGGCTGTTCACGTACTCGCCGATGCCCTTCAGCCGCGCCGCCTGCTGGAAGTACGCTGCGGGGAACGCGCCGGGGTAGGTTAGGCAAATCGCGAGAAAAACACAGGCATACTAAATGTTGACATCTATAGTCTGTCCCAATCCATTTTCAACAAAAAGTAAAGAAAACTGTTTGGTTAAAATTCTAAAGCAATCATCATTGACTTACAAATAAATGGACGACGGGTCTAATACAAAAACCACGAAAAAAATGTCCCAAGTCAACCTATTTAAACGTAGTGACATGTAAAGGAATATGAAAAAGCTAAAACGTTGAATTTAAATTACAATGTCATCGCAGTACTGTCTAATTTTGCTTGCTTCGCTGTCAGTCGAACAAACGAAGACTAGAGCGTGAATGACGCTCTGTATACGATTTTAACGCCCTATAAGTTCGGACACTTTTTAGCGCGGACCCGACGTCCATATAATTGTAAGTCAATGGCAATCATACAATAAATCAAATAAGTAACACTTTCACGTATATTTCGAAGATTTCGATATTACATCACTTTTTCTATCAATATTTATTTGTCATCGTAAAATTGCATTTGAAAAGTTATTTTTGATCTATACATTTTTTCAAAAAAAAAAAAAATTAAAGTTTTTGTAATCGATTAGTAAATCGAATATTTCAAACGAGTATCTGAGTTTAAGGATTTGAAGGAGGGCTTAAAATGAAAATTTAGGAAATTTTAAATATGCTTATATAGTTTATGTAGAGAAAACCGCTAGTATGACTCAATTCAACAAATCGATTCATTCAATTAATTATGCGATTTTTAGTTTGTATTACAATTGGCCATCACTAAACCGTCTGTGGTCAGGTCAGTGACTTGTTTGTTTACTTTTTGTTTAAAATGGATTGAAACGAAGTATACAGTATTTTCGGTACCGCGTTCAACAAATTTGGATCAAACTATAAAGTGGCATCCAATAACACAAATTATATTTGCAACTTTTTTTATTAAAAAACCGACCGAGAAAAGTTGGAATTGCACCTATTTGCCAAGTTTTATTGATACCGGATACCATAAAGTGCGCGTAACCGGGTTCATCCCCTAGTTTGCCACCCTTAGAGGAATACTTTCTTTTTTTCAACCTTGGAATATCTTCTTCAAATTGAAATCCTAATACTGATGTACCCTCTTTCCAACAATAAAAGAATTATCATGCCACCGACACACAGGCAAAGGCTTCAAACTAATACAACAGATTTTAATATTCACATTGACACACGCAAATGTCGTGCTACAAGTTCGCTAGACAGAACAAACTTAAAAGTATAAATCTGTCACCGGGCAATTTGAGGGCAGACGGGACTAAACAAATGTTCTAGATAAACTCACCCGAGCAGATACATTTTCTGACGGTGTCCCAGTCAGTCCCGCAGGACACCAACGGCAGTCGTTGTTGCTGGAGGATATCCTTCAGCTGTTGTCGCACTTCGCGTACTTTGCGCATCGCCTTTCCGTGCACAAAATGTTCGGTGCACCAGGAGCTTGAGTAGCTGGAAACGTGCAGTACATTATATTGTACTAACCCATCGTATCGTATCGTAATCGACCCCTCCTACGTAAAGTATCGTATGTCGAAATTGCCAAGTTTACAGGGAAGCGTTTAAAAGTTCTCCGTTTTATTCGGCAAAGCTCGTTACTCAAATAGAGTGATCATCTAATACATCATCTAACCGATATCTAGGATTTTATAATACTCTATGTGAGTAACGAGCTTTGTCGAATAAAACTGAGAAATGCTAAAGTCACGTGTTGTGCTTATTTCAGTGAATTCAGAATATTTAAAAGGCTCCTCTGTAAACTTGGCAATTTCGACATACGATACTTTACGTCGGAGGGGTCGGATGTCGAAATTGCTAAGTTTACAGGGGAGCATTTCAAAGTTATGAATTCACTCGTTACTCACATAGAGTGATCATCTAATAGAACATCATAGATCATCTAACCGATATCTAGGATTTTATAATACTCTATGTGAGTAACGTGCTTTGCCGAATAAAACAGACAAAATGCTAAAGTCACGTAATATACTCATTTCAGTGAAATCAGAACTTTAAAACGCTCCCCTGTAAACTTGGCAATTTCGACATACGATACTTTACGTAGGAGACGTGGAAATTCTAATTAATTAATTTATTTATAAATGCTTTACATGTGTTGTCGTTACAAAAATATACTTATTAATATACCTATAAACTAACAAACACATGGACCGTGACAGGCATCGCAATATGGAATATACGCGTCAGAAAATATGCAATATAGTGAATAGGCAAGTTTCGGCGCGCGTTTAGTTTGCAAATCTATAGAAGATAGGTCTAATAATACGTATGTAGTGATTCCAAGACTGGATCGACTAAGACTTTTTTAACGATGGGGCACTGAAGGTATGAACCCATACAAAAAATACACATTAATTTTTTTTCCTACTAAACTCTTAGATTATGGCAAAATGTGATATGACAATATTTAATTAGCACAATACGATCCTCTCGATTGGCATTTTTTTAGAGAGGTATCGCAGATCCGACCCACTGTGTACCTGCCTGTCCTCAATTACGTCAATTTTTAATGTTGTTAAATGATTTCCCGAATCCCGAAAAGGCCCAGGACCTAAAAAATATTGTCGTAAGGCAGTCTCCGTTTTCTGTCTATGTTCCTCGAAGTTTAGGTAAAAAATCTATATAGGTAAGGGTGCTGGTGAAATTACAGACACATTGGACAACTTATGTCCCAGGGTGACGGGTGCAGTGGCAGTACCCCTCAGACCTTTGTGATTTAAAGCTCTGAGTGGCACTGCAACTGTTATGGACAGGCGTGTAGCTCTAGCTTACTATCACTTAATATTATAAATAAAGACACTCATAATATTTAACGCAAATGGACATATAAATTTCGTTTGATGGATAATTATTTATGGATAATTTTCTTAAGAGGGAGCAGAGGAAAAATTTCTAACCTTTGATTTGATTTTAGAGGGGTATATCCACTTTAAAGCTAAATAAAAATATTGTATGAGTAACTACACGATATATTCAAGCATAGATATTAATCAGAAACATAAAACAATAAAGTTTCCTCGATAGATAAAAATCACGAAATGACCTCTAATTTTCAAATTTTTTCGATTTATCCTCGAAATGCCACAGGTTATTAGGACAAAAATTAGATAATTAATTATATTTTTTAGGCATGATCGACAACTGTCACTACGGATTTTGTTTTAATCCTTTAGTTTTAGAGTTATTCCGCTAAAACAAATTTGGTACTTTTAACGCGCAAAATTCAACATCTCCTGTCGCATGTCACGCGAACTTCAGGCATATATTTGTTTCACAAATTTGGGCGGAGCCAACGTCAAAACTTTTTTGGCATGAGAGCTCTTAAGGCCGAAACAAGTGAACATCTGAAGGGGTTATGTCGTGTTTGTCTAAAGAAATGCAACCTTATTATGGAGATGACAAAGTTTGTGTTATTAAGTAAACTGTCTCCGTGGCCGAACGGTTACCATACCGGACTGCCACGCAGAGGTCCCCGGGTTCGATTCCCGGGCCGGGAGAAATATTTGTATGGCCTACATTTATTTCTCTCGTGAGTTTGGGTGTAATTTGTGGTTGTCTATGTGTGTGTCCATGGCACCCGCGACACAGGGTTTCCCTAGTGTGGGGCTATGTTGAGTGTGTGCGTTATTATTATTATTATTATTAGTTTTAATGCATCACATTGCATAGCAGCGGTAATTTAAGGTGACCCTTAAGGTGGTAGCAAAGCTAACGCGAATGGCAATGGAGTGGAATTCCTTGTTTGAAGACTTGTTCATTATAACTTGGGCATTTTCAAGGCGAGTGTGAATAGTCATTATTAAGAGTGCATGCTCCATCGTCGACTTCATCGTCACTTTCAGTTAGGTGATATGGAGGTCAAATATGAAGTTATCATAAAAAGCAAAACGGAAATAAGAACAATGAGGCTTGAACTAAATAGTAAAAGTTCCTACTCACACCACAATCATCACAACCCACACGAAAACATAATAAACGTAATAAAAAGTCGATGTAACAATATCAATTACTCACTTGTTCGCCTTCCACTGGTTGTACAAATGCAACAACGTGAGGTGATCCGATTCGGGCACTTGGAACTTCTCCTTGACGGAGTCCGCCTCTTCTTCGCGCCCTTGCGGACGGTAGAATACAGAAGGAACCGAGAGCATTGACACTGGAATATTTCAAAGTCAGTGGTAATGTACGCGAGATTCCTCTTTAATATGAAATATAAGTAGTCGGTTTTTTCTATGTAGTATTCAAATATTGATTATGAGCTAAAATTATTTTCTAATCTAACATGCGTATCAAAAGATGGCATTGTGTATTATAAACTAATAAAAAAATTAACGCTCGCTAACATACATAGGTAGATGGTGCTAATCATAAACAAAACAGAAACCGGCAGTATCCATAAAATATATGCAATAACCGCCATCAAGTTGATTTGTTTGTTATCACTAGAAATTAGACTAGCTTTGATAAATAGGAGCTTGTCAATGTAAAACAAATTAGTTACAAACATAGCTATTTGGTACTCGTCGCGCCATCTGGTGTACCAATAGATATGAAATACCCGACTACGCCATCTTGTATCGCGATTAGGAATCTTCTTGAGTTATTGGTCCATCCGCGCAGTAAGTATCATTATTAGGTATCAAAACCTTCATTATTTTATTCATAAATTACGGCTGACATGACATGGCAAACTTTATAATAATTGGCCAGGTAAGTATTATTTTTACGTAACTAAATTACCTAGTCTGTTTTTTTTGTGAATTGTGAATGTTACGACGTTACAATAATTAGTAATTGCGTTATTGTATTCTTTATTCTTATACTGACAGTTCGTCCATTAGTACTGAAACAAATTTACATTCAGATGAAAAACTTTAAAATATGTCCCCTATTTGTATTTTTATGTACATACTGCTAAATTTAGTGTATATAGGTAGATATGTATGAATTTAAAAAAAATATCTTTATAATCTAACCTAATTTAAAAAACGTTCTTTATCTATGCCGTCGTCGGTTGCCTAGTAACGTTTTGTTATGTACGTTGAATTTGGGTAGAGTATAGATTAATTGCATCGAAATAATGTCAAAAATACTTACCAATAATAAGTACTTCAGCGCTACACCCCATTTCAGCTGACACGATGAGCATGTGACATTGTGGTGGGTCCAAAGGGAACTCGGCCATTTGTCGACCCAGTGGCGTCAAGGCCCCCGTGCCGTCGAGAGCGCCTAAGATCCACAACTGGTACATTGAGTTTAGGATTGTGTCCTATAAAAGAAAGACAGTATTATTGAAAAGTTACGCTTGGTAGTACCTTTCATAATACTTTCAAGATTGATTACACTAGGCAGGCATAGACAACGGCCTCATACAAATGTAGCCTACAGGCTTAGTATGAAGCAATTTGTATTCACCATTTTTTTTTGGAAATTCGGTAACGCAGGTACTTTATTACATAAATTATAGTTCCTGTGACACCATCGAATGTATAACCAGAAATAGAGACGAAATGTCGTTTAATTTGTTTGAAAACTATTCTGCCAAATCATTACTGTGACAACTGCGCTCCGATTGGCCCGCCCTAATTCGAGACAATTGACGACACCCGTCAATTGTCTCGAATTAGGACGGGCTTCAAATCGACCAGTTTAATTTGAGTTTTGCTATAATGAAGAATTTAATTACCGATGAAATGTTATTCTGTTGGTTTTGTAATTAAATGTTTTGCTGTTTTTCTCACACCACCGAGTGGAACAGCCTCCCATAGTTAGAGATATTATTTTTATTACAATAAACACAGAATATTTTTGGAATATAAGGAGACGTGCACACAAGTCAGTTATTGGCGCTGTACTATTGCAGTTTTCTAATTTATGATTTCAGCGCAAACGGGAGTTGATATTTAAAACTGATTTAAGGCCCATTTGCCTGATGAGTTGCCAGGGATGGATGGTCCTTATTTCATCTCTACTTCTGGTTTATACTTAAAGGCTCGGAAGATAATTTTTTTGTCTAAATTACGCGTCAATCAAATATACATAATGGAGCTCAATCAAAGTAACATAATGGAGCATGTAACCGTTGTGTACAGGCATAGCACAACACTTTTTAATGGTTGCTTGTTAAAAGTCTATACTACCTCAAAGGGCTTTGGTTAATTCCGCATGACAGTGAGTGTTGAAAAAACTGACACACTTTGGAAAAAATATATAATAAAATTGATGATATACACTGATTACTATATGGGGTGAAAACATGTTACCTAAACGTTTTCACGATTGAAAAAAAAAACTTACTTTGAAATTTTAGAAGAAAACCGCCGCATTCAATAGGTACTTTACGTACACCAATGACTTTTTTAATATCAACTGAACTATATAGAACACGTATAGTATAAAATATATATTTTTAAATAAATATATATTATTAATTTCGTTCGTAAAAAAATTAATTCTGAAATAAAGCCAATGTCCCGCTCGACCCAAGCAAAATGAATCGTATCAGTACGGGAAATGTAATTTGAATTCGGGCTAAAGGAGTATCGACTCTTAAGGCCCATTTAGATGGAGAGAGTTTCTCTTTTCGAAGATACGATTATCGAAAGAATATAAAAAACTTTCCTCGTCTAAACGTTCGTGATTATCGTCCTTCCACGTGAGCGATAATCGCCTTGCCTTTGATTATTGAACGTCTCCGTGTAAACAGAACTTGAAAGCAAAAATCGTATTTCGAGTTTTTGTGCCAGCCGTTTCTACCCTTTCTATCATGAGTGCAGTGCGCGAGGGTGTTTTGATCATCACTGCTTTTCTAAAACAAGAATAGGAAACAAAAAGGAAAAAAAATGGGTTAACAAATGTTATAAAATTTAAAAAAATTATAAAAAAATGTATATTTCTGTACAGTGCAATGAACTTAATACTATCAGCAGTTCCAAATTTGAATGATTTTTGCGTCATTTTGATATATTCATAGTCAATACCGAAGTAATCACTGAACTCGAATGGCAATTCTCGCAATCAAAACGGTTCGAACCAATTTGTACGATAATCGTATGAACTTGAAAAAATGTCATACGAGATCGTATTTAGACAAGTCGAAAACTCGTAAGCAAGAATCTCCTTACTACATATTTCTCTGTGTAAACAGGCGATTAAGTTGCTTGCGAATCTCGTATGACATAATCGTAGGCGAGATTTTAGTTCTTGCCTGAATGTAAACATTATGATACGATAATCTTATGGCGATTATTGCTTACGATAATCGCATACGATTTTTCGTAACGAAGCGTGCGATAAACTCTCTCCATCTAAATGGGCCTTTAATATGCATAAAGTACTAGACAGACTATCATCAACTGTTTCCGTGGCCGAATGGTTACCATGCAGGCCTGTCACGACGACGTTCCGGGCTCGATTTCTCGTGCCGAGAGAAATATTTTTATTGCCTACATTTATTTCTCTCGACGTCGTGGAAGTCGACGGATGCGGGCAGCGCAGGACCGATCGTCGTGGAGATTGTAGGGGGAGCCCTATACCCAGCAGTGGGCGTCGTATGGCTGAATGATGATAATGATTTCTCTCGTGAGTTTGCGTGTAATCTATGGTGTAGGTGTTTATGGTTGTCCATGGCACTCGCGACACAGGGCTTCCCTGGTGCAGTGTGTGCGTTATTATAATTACGATACATTGAATCCATGGCCAATAAATGCAGTCAGGAACCTTGGCATTATTTCCTAGGTGAGGAGTTACTTCACACCGGGCCAGTTACTACAGCGGTACCAAGCACAAGTCCAGTCGTGTATGGAGTACTACTGCCACTTATGGGATGGCTCTGCTAAATGCCAACTGGCCAACTTGGATTCAATCGACAAGGGTGCCAAGAAGCTTATAGGTGATTAGGATTTACTAGAGGCGAATCTGCAAAGCTTTGACACCGTCGTAGAGTTGCTTGCTTATCAGTATTTTACAGGATATATCACGGAGAGTGTGCGATGGAATTGCATTATTTGATTCCACTTTCCCCTTTCCATAATCGGGGGACTAGACGTGGGTGGGCTTCCACCTCTATGTTGTGGATATTCCCCGGACGCAGCGTTTCGCTTCCACATTTATATGGCGAGCGCACTTATTCCCCGAACGCTATAACTTGGACCTTTTCAAGGCGAGAGTGAATAGGCATTATTTAGGTATGTATGCCACATCGTCGACCACAACGTGACTTTCCACCAGGTGAGATGGTGGTGAAATGCGCATTTATTTTTTTGTACTAAAAAACATCCAATCGCTAAAACCTAATTCGATATTGAATAGTCTTTCTCACCTGAGGAGGCGGATCCATAAAATGGAAAGCCAACAAATCTTCCACACCAAGCGATTTCAGGAGTAACACGGTGTTAGCAAGATTGGTCCTCTGTATCTCGGGTACAGTGGCTGACAGTAGTTCGTGTTGATACTGCCGTTGTGTGTAAAGGCAGAACGCTTTGCCTGGTCCAGTTCGGCCCGCTCGACCTGCGCGTTGGCGGGCATTGGCTTGACTGACGGGATAGATCTGGAAAGGTAATACATGTGTGAAAATTCCACCAAGCACCTGGTCTCATGATTTCACCACCAAAGCTAGATTATAGACTTTTTTTGAACGGGACGAACAAGATGTGTGCATTAATGCGTTTCGGTTTCGAAGGGTAACGGTGCTGGTGAAATTACTTAGGAATTGTCAACTTGTGTCACAGGGTGATGGGCGTAGTGGCAGTGCCCCTCAGATCTTTGCGATTTAAAGCTTTAAGTGACACTGCAACTGTCATGGACAGGCGTGTAGCTTACCATCAGGCTCACGATTTGTTCGTCCCGTCACTTGATATTATATATACATGGCCAAAAATGCAGCCAGGAAGCCTGGCATCCTTTTCAAGGTGAGGCGTTACTTCACACTGGGACAGTTGCTTCAGCTGTACCAAGCACAAGTCCGGTCGTGTATGGAGTACTGCTGCCACCTTTGGGATGGCTTTGCTAAATACCAACTGGCCACCTTGGATTCAATAGACAAAGAAAGTGCTAAGAGGCTTATAGGTGACTCGGAATTAGTAGAGGCGAAGCTGCAGAGCCTTGAACACCGCCGAAGAGTTGCCAGCTTATCGGTATACTACAGGATATATCACGGAGAGTGTGGGACGGAATTGCATAATTTGATTCCGCCGCCCCCTTCCACCCCTATGTTGTGGATATTCCCCAGATTCGTACGCAGCGTTTCGCTTCCACATCTGTACGGCGAACGGCTAGGGTGTGGAATTCCCTGCTTGCAGACTTGTTCCCCGAATGCTATAAATTGGACCTTTTCAAGGCGAGAGTGAATAGGCATTATTTAGGTGTGCATTCTCGACCTAATCGTCACTTTCCATCAGGTGAGGTGGAGGTCAAATGCGCACTTATTTTTATATATATACAAGGCAGTACTCTTAACTTTTAACAGAATAACAAACCTACAAAATCCTGCCATTAAGACTCTACCGGTATACAACTAAGACTATATACAAGTAACAGACTTGGGGGCCCTGAGATCTAAACCAGTTATTATTAATGAGCAATGAGCACTGACCTGCAGAGCATCCATGCCGATCCTCGGATTGTACACCTTCAGCTTGCAGTACCCGCAATCTATGACGTACATTATGCCGTCCACCGTTAGAGATGTTTCTGTAATAAACCAACACAAAACATTATTTTATATTAATAATAATAATTGACAACGTCTGTGGTCGAGTGGCTTTCACACCGGTTTTCATGTGGTCGCCATTTCTGAGGACCCGGGATCGATCCCCGGCCGAGTCAAAGTAGAAAAACTAACTTTTCTATATTGTCTCGGGTTTGTGGTACCATCGTTGTTTCAAATTGCCAGAACGGATCAGAGCAACGTGTGTGTTGTTGTCTAACATTTATACCGCGATTTGAAACCGCAACACATACATTACATACACTTCGCGCCGTTTTTCACACTGGGGTAGCCAGAGACCACAGCCTTCCACTTGCTAAGATCCTGGCACACGGCTTTTGCTTCATAAACACCTTTACCTTTGAGAGGGTATCGTTAATGTTGTCATAGTTTACGTCATGTCTGTCTGTTTTAAAAATCAAGGAAGTGTCGTCAGTATATACTATTTCGCAAAGTTTCTTAACAAAGAATGGTAGATCATTAATATAAATGAGAAATAAGAAAGGTCCAAGTATTGAGCCCTGCGGAACACCCATTTTAGTAGCAGTAGAGCTCCTTGTGAAAGAGTTCGTCTAGGGAAGTACTGCCACCTTACCTATTTCTGCCGCCAAACAGTAATCTGAGCATTACTGCGTTCTGGTTTGGAAGGCTAGGGAGAAATTACAGGCAAATGGGTCTTGTCAAGTTCTATCTCAGGGTGGTGGGCGCAGCAGCAGTGCCCCCACGATCTTTGCGATTTAAAGCTCTGAGTGGCACTGCATCTGTAATGGATAGGCTGTCGCTTACCACCAGGCGCACGATTGTTCGTTCGGTCATTTGGCATTATAAAAAAAAAGTTGATGCAAAGGCCAAAAAGTAAAATTCTATTTGATAGGACACGAACAATTACCTATTGCCATTTGGCAAGTACTTTATTCTCGATTCCTGCAAAGCTGCAATGTAAACGCACAAAAAACCGCGTGCAATTTATTATTTATTTAGCTATTACGATTTAACTTAAATGAGCGTACCGGGCAAGCGCGCGAGCTTGGCTTGAATTTGATGTACGCGGCGGCCGCGCGGTTGTATTATTCAGAGGAATTTAAATGATGTTGCTTAGTAAATAGAATTCAGATTCGCCATTAACGTACATGAAGGCGCGGTAACTGGGCGGTATACACGCACACACGCACGTACGCACGCACGCACGCTCGCACGCACGCACGCACGCACACACTATAGGCATGGATACACATAGAGGTAATCTATGTGTGTCCATGGCACCTACGACACAGGGTTTCCCTAGTGCGGGCTAGTAGTGTGTGCGTTAATAATAATATATCTATAAAAGTCCCATACAATCTATACCTGCAATATTAGTAGCGACGATACATTTTCTCTGTCCAGGCGGTGCCCTTTGGAAAATCTTGGCCTGCAAGTCGGCAGGCAGTTGAGAGTAAATCGGTAGCACTGTCAGGGGTGGAGCGCTATCCAGCTCACCCAGCCTTTCTGTTAACACCTGGAAATTATAATAACTACCCATCTATAGTCTGTTTTAATTTATATATATTCTTTATTGCACCAAAAATACATCAGAAAAAATATAGAAAAAGTAAGCAAGATACTCTAGAGGTTGCTCTGCTAAACATATATGTCTATATTTTTGTGAAAATAATCCACCAGTTTCTTACGTTGATACAAAGATAGAACAGTCACAAAGGACAAATCCCTCAATCCGATTGGACTCGAACCAGCGTCTGCTTGTCTCAACGTGGCTACCGCTCTCACCGAAAAAAATAGATGAATATGACAGTAAAAATATCATGATATTCATAAAAGTAAAAGATATTTCTAGTAAACAATTTTCGTCCTTTGAGGCGTGTAATCGGCCATACTGCCAGATCTTAGATTGTAATTTTTCTTTAACAGTTTCACTGAACCGAAATCTTTTCGCGGAGCGCGGTTTCTTTATGGCGGCCATTTTGAAAAAAAAACTAAGATATTTCTACAAATTACACAAATCAAATATACACGTATGACAGTGGTTTCAATTAATCCCCTGTTTTTACTAGCAGACATAATGGTTTTTAATCGGAATGACAGAATATCTAAGCCAGCAAGCCTATCTTTTGTATTACGCGGTGACCTGTATGCTTTAATTGTTTATCGATTTATACGGGAAATTACCAAATACCGTGTGTTATTAGTAGTTATTACCCAAAAGTTATAGTACAACAAAATATTCGTTATAAGAATGTCGTGTTAAAATTGTAGAATTATAAAAAAACTGCACTGCCCAAAAATGTTTAAGGAACAAACGCATGTGAGAATTCATATGTAATTGATCCCTTCTCAAAAAAGTCTAAGGATTACAAACGTGAGAATTCATATGTAATTGATCCCTTCTCAAAAAAGTCTAAGGATTACAAACGTGAGAATTCATATGTAATTGATCCCTGCACAAAAATGCCTAAGGATCAAATGCGTGTGAGAATACATAAAAAAAAATGTAACTGATCCTTAGAAAATTTGATATGTGTACATTGACCTAAGGTCAATATGTGTGTATACAGAATTAGTAATTAAATCTTTATCTTTAACCGGTAAACAACCGTATTATTTTTATTGGATCATAAATAACCTTCCAGGTAAATAGTGTCATAAACCAACTAAGCTGCTAATTACATTGAGTTTGACATTGGATTGTGATTATGTAAGTAATCCGATTGGGTTGTTTACACATAGCGTTTACTTAGAAACAGCGAAGAATGACAAATATAGCGAAAATTAAGCGGTTAACAAGTTATAAGATATAAATTCAATGCCTGAATAGCTACAGACAATTAAAAAAAAGGTGTATGTAAAAGGGGATGGAAACAATAGAATCAAGACTTTACTTTTGAAAAGGGGGTTACTGACGCGCTACACACGTTTCGCCGGAGCGCTTTGCGAGCGACTGTCTTGCGTTGTTGCAAAAAGAAAAATAATCTAATGCAAAGTAGCTACAATACCTACATTTTTTAAATAATTTAAATGCTGCCAAACCTTACAATTTCAATTACTACAGCCCATTTTTGTTGTTTTGTTTTTGCTCAAGAATTTTTTTTTTTTAAATTTTGAAAATTTTTGTTTTTGTATTTATTATTTATGGTTTCTAAATGTTTTATGTATTACATATGTAATTGATTGTAAAAAAGGACAGCTCTATCGCCAGCGCTATGATTTATTTAAAATGAATAAATCATACTTACATCAAAAGGATTTATAGCTTAATTTAATTAGAAGTTATTTTTACTATTTAATATTTATATTATATACCAACAACTAAGCCACGCAACGAACCAATGGACCTCACGAATTTTTCCATTTCTAAATCTGCAACAAGCGCAGATGTTTGTTTAGGTTTTTAACGACTTTTCTGCTGTAGTGCCATCTGTAAGAAATCTATGAAAGTTTTTCTCCACTTTCATAGATTTTGTAGTAGTTTGA
>NW_020654080.1:3399689-3422841 GCF_003589595.1 Hyposmocoma kahamanoa | reverse complement strand
CTACGTTTAAATAGGTTGACTTGGGACATTTTTTTCGTGGTTTTTGTCCCGTCGTCCATTTATTAGTAAGTCAATGCTAGGAAAGCATATTATTATAAAGTCAACGATTACTTAAATGACAAGAACATAGAATAATAGTTAACTATCACAAAATAATGACATTAATGTTAGTAAGAGTTTAAATTAAAATTAAGATTTGACATTTCGTAATTAAAATTTTGTAACATACTGTTAAATTAATTTAATTAAGCAATTTGTATGCCGTAAAATTGGCAATACGTACTGACACAACAATGTTAAATAAGATCTTGTAGAAGTGCGTACACAATAAATTATTTGACTTAATTTGAAAAAAGTCAGGTGATATAGTTCGGCAAAGAGTATAGTTTGTGTATCATAAAAAACGAGTAATTGTACACAATCATGTCCTTATTCAGTTTCAAAAAAATGCCACACTTCAGCCAAACTTGTCGTAGGTGCAGTCGAAATACATGCCCAACGTGCATACATCATGTGTCTCACCTGACCAACCTGAATCGTGAAGGTAAAATCGGTCACTTGGGTCATTCACCTCACTACAATATCTACATAGCTCCATTCTAAGTAGCGTATGTAGTACGTACTACAGTCATAAACGTCAACGGCATTTTTAAATTGACCTCTGACTTTTGTCAATTGAACGGACAGTGTAGCAGCTATTAAAGTGTCGATATTAATTTCGATTAACGGAACGTTTTCGATTGAGCGATCCAATTAAGGTATGATAGTGTAAAATAATTTAGCATGAATTACGTTCTGAAACAAATGAAAACCAGATATGATAAATATTTCAGCGACTTAGTTTTCTACTTTATCTGAGCGTGGTAAACTGGTAACCCTAGCTGAAGAAAGAAGAAACACTGCCAATCTTCAAAGAAGAAACACTGCCAATCTACAAACACCCGACAAGAATAGTTTGAGACGCCGATCTGTTTTCAGAAGAATTAGTTACATACTAACAAGACCAAATAGATAAACTGTGCATATTTATCAGAAGTCTAGGAGCTTTTACTTTTGCCCACCGCACAAGCGAAGTTGACTACATCAAGCGACTTTTGATCAATCTTGCGCTATCCTTAAAAGGTACAGAAAATGGTCAATGCCATCTAGCGGAATAACCGAAGTAACGTCTCAAGGACATTCCATGTCCAAATAATCCACCCAACAAGACCACAAAAACGAAAGGAAATCTGTATTTTTAAATTACTATGTAAATACATACATACGGAAATGCAAATCTGACATTGTGAAAACTGAGCAATTGCAATATAGCAATTTATCGCAATGCGGCAGATATTTTAGATAACAATCGTATAATTGTCGGATACGCTAGTTTTAAAAAATAAGAATCTTTTTTATTGAATTTCGGTTTTATAAAGTAGAAGCATATTTTTAATGAACGCGTTCTAGAAAAAATTAGCATGTGTGATAAAGCATTTGCGTTGTTTGCTTATTCGACAAATAGAGCAAACACCAAACAAGCGTTACCACGCGCTGGTCCGTGTCTTGACGCACATCAAAGGAGTGAAATAGGCAAATACGCAATTAAACCGTCCACACTATGGTCACATTAAATATTTATATCCTTATTTGGCTTAATGTGCCATATATGTTAGTGTCTGCATGTTTATCGCTAAATATTTTTCAAATACAACAAATACCCAATAGTGAAAACAAATAACCATGTGAAGTGCTAAATATTACGGACTTTTGACTTGGCAAATAACGCAGAATGTAACTACATATAACCCGTTTACTTCAGTAGCGAACTACAAACGGCTTTAACGGGTTCTATATGAGAAGTAAAAAATCGTAAGAGTCATATATAACAATATAGATAATAAAAAAATAAGAAGATAAACCAGAAAAATAAGAAAGTATCCGAAGAAAAAATATAACATGATGAATCAGGATAGGAACACTTTTGTTGTTGAAAGGATGGAATAAGTGTTTACTCAAGAAATACAACACAAAAACAAGAAACTGGATATAAATAAGAAAAATAATAATAGTAAGAAGAAAAATGTTCAGAACACTTTTGTCATTGAAAAATAAAGTAGTATTTTCTAGGTATCACGGAGAAGACACAGACAACATAAAACTAAAAAGATATGAAGAATACAACCAAAGTAACAAAACACGGCATGATTTAGATACTATACTACTTAAATAAATAATCATATTTCAATCGCATCCGTACGCAGCTGACGACGACGTCACATCGGCGGCGCTGACACTCGAACGGCCCCGTTAACGTTGTCAGACACGAGTTCATAGTAGAGAAGATATATGCACAGCCAAGGAGCATAATTAAGGTGATGCTGTACTTTTATTTTGTGTATTAAGTTTCATATTTCAAACAAAAACATTTAAATGTTATTAAAAAATGGAAGATTTGTTTTGTGCATATTAGACTCGAAATAGACGTTTTCCCTTGAAAGAGTCTGATTAAGTAATTCAGGGTCGTGATTAAGTTTCATATCATTGATTGGAGTTAGATACTGGTTCTTACAAAGTAATTTATTTAAAATGGTTAATTCTTTAGTATGATTATTGTAATTTAATTTTATTTAGCGGCTATATAAAATGGTCTCGAGATACGCCACTATTGCATTTAATTACCTCCTATCCTTAATCCTATCCTTTATATCCTTATCTTTTATTTAACTGGAATCCTTTTTTAGGTTTCCTTTTTTAACCGGCTTCAAAAAAAGAAGGAGGTTCTCAATTCGACTTTTTTTTGTATGTATGTTATGCGACAATTCGTGAACCGATTTTGATGATTATTTTTTTGTTGGAAAGAGGGTACGTTCCTCAGTAGTGGTCCAATTTAAATTTGAAGAAACTATTTCTACTAATAATACACCTCTAAGGGTAACTAGAGGATGATAGATCATTTTCCGGTAACCGATGTCAATACAACTTGGTAAATAGATGTAATTCTGAACTTTTGGGGTTGGTTTTTTAGTACTCCGTACTGAGATTATTTTGTGATAAACATGTCTATGATATAGCAACTTTCATTCTGCAGAAAACTGTTTTGAATCCATAGACAAACAAAAAAGGGCGTCCAGTAGCACATTAACTGTCTACATGGCCAAACGGTTACTATGATGGACTGCCACGCGCAATACGCAACCTCTGCGTATTCGATTCCCGGACCGGGGGAAATATTTGTATGGCTTACATTTACTTCTCTTGTCATTATCATTATTAATGATAATAATTTAATAATGTGCCAGACAACCACACCGGGTAATACCCGGTCTCAAACTGGCACTTTCCCATATTTTGAATACCAGAGCAACAAAATCAAGTCCGGGGCACTACCCGGAATACCCAGACTAGAACAAATTCAGAAAAGTTCATTTCCCAGATTGGTCCTAACCGGATCCTCAACATCACAGTGCAAACAGTTGGGCCACTTCTTATCTTATCGATGGAATCATACCTACACTAACACCCTTGCCATTATGGTCAAAAGATTTGTCAATCGGCGTAAAGTACTCGCCAATAGTTGCTCAGGGTCTGCCAGACATAGAGGAAAGGAATGGTACGTTACGTACATTAATGGTACGTTAATTTCTGGCTGCTTTCAGTACATATATCATGTTTTTCAAGGTACTTCGTAAAATTTTCGAAAACGATAATTCTACGTTTAGTATTTTAAATTTTAATTGAATTGATATTCAATTATCTTTTGTGAAATTACTCCACTAATTTCTTATAATTATTAATACAAAGATGATTCAGAAAAAATCCTTCGATCCGGCCGGATTCGAACCGACGTCTTCTAGCATACCGTGGCAGACGCTATACCAACTAATCTACGTTCTGTGTTTTACAGTAATACAGAAAATATACATACCTGTTTAACAGCTCCATCAACGTAATCCTCACATACGTTCTTAGAGAAGAATGTTTCAACTGGGAACGTCCTTCCTGGGATGGTGAAGGTGGGTACGTTGCCGAAGAAGGTGGAGAACTTGGTCGAGTCCATTGTCGCTGACGTCACGATTAACTTCAGGTCTGAGCGACGTGCTACTACCTGAGAACAAGAACAATTTTATAAAGATAATGGAAGAGCGATATTCACAGTGATCTACATTTTACAGACAGAAAATTAACTTCTAAGTTGCGGTGATTCAAGTTTCAACCTTGAAGCTGTGTCACTAATTCGTCTTATTTTATTATTCAGTCTGTACACTTTGTAATATCACAAAAGTACTAAAATGTAATAATAAAGAATTTCATTAGAACGTCGTCGCAGTAAATTTTCAATATTAAGTTTTAATAGAATAAATTATAACTTCAACTTCCTTTTGTCGTTAAAACTGACAAGTGAAGGTTATTTGAACAAGTAGGCTAAAGAAAAAACAAGTGAAAATTATGAGATAGAAACGTAGTAAGTAAAATACAGTGATTCATGCGCCTAGATATGTTTTAAAAGAGTTAGCTATTGTGTTTTATATTGTCACAACGGAACTTGTTTACGCGTGCGTAAATTCAGCAAAGTTCGCTAGATCTATTCTTACTTTAATTGCAACCGTTCTTGAGTACTAACGGTAGAGAGATTCCTAAGTCATATATTTGTGGAAATACAGGTTGTGCAAAAGTTGACAAAAACAAAGTAAAATTTTACTATGAAAACATTAGGTACACCCAATTGTGGTAAATAGAAGTTTATAAATAAATATAGTCATTAATTAACATTTGAATATACACAGTGGAATCGTCGGTGAAGAGACCATCTTTGCTCTAGCAAGTCACTAATATAGAGAATGAATAATGGTGGCCCTCGAATACAGCCCTGTGGTACATCAGGTTCCATAAATTCTTATATTTGATTTTACTTCTTTCTCAGTGTGTTTGTCTATGTACGCAACATGCACTTCCTGTTGGCGATTTTGTATATAAGAGTTTATTATATAGTAGACGTGCAGTCTCCTATCGTACTCGATTTCGTTAAGAAGTAATTTATGTCACATGAAATCTAAAGCTTTCATCATGTCCATGAAAATAGTCGAGACTGCAGTCATTACATTACTCATATTTCCTGTTACGGTTGTTAATAGGTCAATTATAGCGAGAACG
Organism: Hyposmocoma kahamanoa; assembly: GCF_003589595.1. Lineage (NCBI taxonomy): Eukaryota > Metazoa > Arthropoda > Insecta > Lepidoptera > Cosmopterigidae > Hyposmocoma > Hyposmocoma kahamanoa. The sequence goes on along the minus strand of NW_020654080.1, from coordinate 3,417,708 downwards.
TTGATTTTTTAAATGGTGTCTTTCAGGTTTTTCTAAGAATCCATAATCAATAATTCATTTGCTCCAATATTTTTCGTACAACTGGTAAAGTAAAGTACAGAACGGCAGATTTTCCATATCTGGAGAGGATTATGACTTGCAGTGTAGTATTACAAACTAATAATTGATGCAATATTGACTTTCTCTCAACGATATTACTCAACAAATTAGCTAAAAAATTTCTCTGCGGGAAAATAAAATTACGAGTATAAATCTGTAAAATCATCCCAGTAAACGAGCGTAATAACGACATGACATGCCGAGATCTAATTTTATGATTGATCGAGCTTCAATTATTGTTAGTGAAATAACTGTAAATGACACGTTCAAACAGGTTCATAGTTGTGTCGTTTCATAGTACATACATCGGCACATTTAGCTGAACACTAAATAAATTCTCAAAATAATGCAGTCTTTTTTCGAATGTCTGGTTAATTATCTTCTTTTTTATTTTAGGTTTAATTTTAAAATAAGTGATTAGTCCATAGTGCTTTTTTCATTTGTTTTTTCCTGCTAATGAAAAAGGTCAATTAGTTCGAGATTGATTTTGCGTTCTTGTACATTTCGTAAACAAAGCTATTTATCAAAACTTTTGTCCGTTTCTGTTTTGTTACAAAATCTAAAAAAAATATTCAATAAAGGTATATGAGTAAAGTTGTGTTAACGAGCGAGGGAAGAATTACAATAAGTCACATAAATTCATTGACTTACAATTATATGGACGTCGGGTCCGCGCTAAAAAGTGTCCGCACTTGTAAGGCGCTAAAATGGTATACAGAGCGCGACACTCCGCTTTAGTCTTCATTTGTTCTACTGACAGCGCGATACTGCGATGACATTATAATTTAAATTTCGAATAGGTTGACTTGGGACATTTTTTTCGTGGTTTTTGTATTAGACCCGTCGTCCATTTATTTGTAAGTCAATGCATAAATTGGTAAAAAATAGAATGCTCTGGCGGCCCGCTGACAACGACTGACAAAGGTTTAAATTATTCGTCGCTGTCAGTGAGGCACTGCACCAGCCAATTGCCAACAGTTGTACAAATCGATGTTAAAAGATACTAAATTCAATGCTACTTATATTATGTCCAATTCTTATATTTATTTAAACATATATGTTAGTATTTTATAATGTCACTTTATTTTTCTTCCTATAACTGTGCTGGAGTGTGTTGTACGTCTAATGATATATTACATGCGTTAAAAAGTGTTGCTATATTCATAAGTATATTATTATACAAAACAAGCTTTACAGCAAGAAAACATTTTGTTGTCTGAAATACAATGATAGCTTCGATTTTACTGTTTAATTCTTCATAATAAAAGACTTCAATGACGTCAAACAATGTTGGACATTGTTACTCCGCAAATAGCAGTTTTTATTTATTTTTTTACGATTTTCTGCTCTGTCCACCCGACCGTGAAATTGATTTGACTTTTTTTAACAATGCGTTATTTTTGTATTGTCAATAGTAACATTTATCGGTGGTTTATTTTTTGTTTACTATTACAGGCTTTTATTAAGGTTAATTTGTTAGTTCATTAGATTTTATATTTCATACTGGATACTTAATATTAAGCAAATTGAAATAAAATAATTGCAGGGGATTGAATGCCGTCTATCCACCAGCAGGGGGTCTAAATTTGGGAGGGTAATTCGTTTTACATTTTTTTTGTGACCAAGCGACGGGACGCCCGTCTACCCATAACAGTTGCAGTGCTATTGAGAACTTGAAATCGCAGAAATCTGATAGGCACTGCCACTGCTGCCCTGAGACATAAGTGGACAAGTCTTATATGCCTGTAATTTCACCAGCACCAAAACTGTCTGGCGGCAGAAACTGGGAAGGCAGTTGCAATACTTCCCTGCACGAACTAATACATAAGGAACTGTACTAAATTTCAGTAAGCATGTAGCTAGCTGTCAGAACCATTGAAATGTTAACATTATTATGAAAAATAGATTCAATTTCAGAAGACAGTCTGGAGTTCAAATAAGGCAACCAATATTACGTATGTTGCCGGTTTAACCCATGTAATTTTTTGTATATAGAAAATTATAGATTCGATTATGTTTTTCGTCTTAGCTTGTCGTATTCAGCCAATTAATTATTCTAAGCCCAGATATCCGGTTGAGTAGCAGAGAATGCCTAATGGCATTTAGTGCGCCATATGTGCTGTTTCGTGTGCAGTAAAGTTTAAATAAAAATAAATAAATAAAAAATAAATTATAGATGAAAGTTGAGTTAATTGAATAAATGACTAAGGGTCGTATTCCAGAACTCTACTCAATGCTCAAGTCAGCACTGAAAATCTTACTCAAGTCCTTGCCATTAGGGTCGTATTTCCAGTGCTTGAAATCATACTCAAGTCTGCTCAAGTCCTGACTTGAGCTTTGAGTAGAGTTCTGGAGTATTCTAATGTATGGTCCTAAGAAATTTTATTATTGTTTTGGTAACTTTTTAGTAGCAGTAGAGCTCCTTGTGAAAGAGTTCGTCCAGGTAAGTACTGCCACCTCATCTATATCAGCCGCCTAGCGTTAAAGTGCGCATTATTGTGTTTTGACGGGTACACTGCCCAAGATAAACCCTTTCACAGGGACTGCTACAACAAACTATTGTCGTTTTAGCTTTTCTCCCATGACCATTTTGCATGGAAATATTTGTATCCGTCTATGTTAGTGTTCTACAGATCAAGTTTAAGATTATTTCAAAGAGATATCATAAAAACTTATCCGACGAATAATTTAAAATATAGATTTTGTTCTTATTAGTCTAGAGAGTTCAGTTGCAGTCTAGACGTTATTATACGCGCGGTAGATTTGTAGATTGGATTTCATCTAGAATTATGTCTGGATGTGTAAGTATATACGATTTAGTATGTACGAGGGGCGGCTCTCTTTTGACTATTTATAATTCAAAATTAGTGAGTGTTTGTTTAATACGTTTCGCTTTGCATAAACAAAATGGCGGACGGAAAAAGTAAAATGTTTAAAAATGAGCAACTTTTTTAATAGACTATTATAATAGTGTATTTACTTCCTATAGCTTGTGTATTTCATATAGCTTTTTAAGAAAGTGTATAAAGATCAATACATTTTCTATGTAGGTACGTTCTATATACATATTTTGAAAAAAAAGTAGCCATGGTCATCTTTTATTTCATGCATCTACCTAAGTAGATTACTTTTCAGCCGCCACTCGTATGTGTATTTTGTGTTAGAGAAATACGAATTTGGGAAGGATACATCTTTGTTTTTTATAAAATATCATATGACGCGATGAACATGTGCGCTAGTCGTAAGCGACACTTATACTCATGCCATTGGATTATCTATCTACTTGCATTGATTATCGATTGCCACTTTATTCTTCTCACTACGCACTCATAGTCTTTTAAGAACACTCTCAATTTGATCTGATACTTCGTGGCCATAACACCTGCAGCTGTAATGACTCATGGGTCATAACAGTTGCCCTGTGTGCGTCACATTGAGACAAAGTTACAAGTCCCATGTGCCTGTAGCTTCACCAGCATTCTTGCTCTTCAAAACCAATCACCAATCCAAACAAAACCAATCCAACCAACACAGTAATCCTCGCTTTCTCAATTTTGTTCTATATATTGTGCATATTGTGACCTTTCTAGACGCCGGCTTGTTATGTATAGGTGGCTTAAAGATTGGTGTTCGTTTGTTCAGCTGAATGAACCAACTAACCTGACTGTGTCCTTATTGTTAACTTAGACCGGACTGGTCAAAGAAAGATAACCTCGACCTGGACACTCTGTTGTTTCTCCACTATATCTTATCATAAAAAAGCCTTGCAGATAAAATTTTGGATATGTAAATTTATTTAAGCCATAATGACACACTAAGCGCAAACGCGCTAACTGCAACCGATTCGTATTGTTTATGAATCCGAGACTATACAAATCTAGAAAACTCGGATCCCCTTCCGATGTCGCTTGTATAGTAAGTCCAATTCGAAACACGAGAAAACACGTCGTTTGTACACCAAGAGGTAAAATGATCCTTGTGACATTTCGGACCGTCCGTTCCGAATCGCACGTAGTGTGGAAACGCTCTTACGGTGAAGACGAAATGATTCACCTATCTAAAACTCGTTATTTGTACCTGAACGATTAACAATCTTACACGCCAATGACGTTATTAAAGCGTGCCCATACAAATTGAGGGAATTTTATAGGCAAAATGCCAAAAGCCGTGGTTGAGAAGAGTTTTCTACATATACGAGAGACACCTCATCGCTTTGGTATGTGTATATATACGTATGGTATGTGAGTGTATATCTGAGAGTCACGAAAACCGCGTGTTCTTTACGCAAATCCTTATAACGAGTGACGTGAAACGGTCACGAGTTGGGTCGGTGTATAGTAGGCAACTGGTAGAATATTTCTTTTTGGCGTTCAAAGATATTCTTATTAATAGACAAGCACGACAAGAGATAGGCAAGAGATGGCTTTTAGAACATTTGCAACATTTTCTCACACTCGGAAATGTATGCATTTCTTAAAACAAAAAATAACCCATAAGGCCTGATTCACGTTACACGTGCACGGTCAAGTATCTCATTCATCATCATCATTTCAGCCAAAAGACGTCCACTGTTGAACATAGGCCTCTCCCAAATAATGCCACAACTATCTGTCTGGGCCGCTTGCATCCAGTGGATTCCCGCAGCTTTCACCAGATCATCAGTCCACCTTGTGGGGGTTTGCCCACGCCGCGTCTACTGGTACGCGCTCGCCACTTGAGAACTCTTCGGCCCCAACGGCCATCTGTTCTGCGAGCAATGTGCCCTGCCCATTGCCACTTAATTTTGCAATTCTTAGGGCTATGTCGGTTACTCTGGTTTCCTTACGGATATCCTAATTACTGATTCAATCTCGCAACGCAACTCCGAGCACAGCCCTTTCCATTGCCCTTTGAGTGACCTTTAGCCTTCTTATGAGACCCATATTGAGCAACCACGTCTTAGTGCCGTAAATCATCACTGGCAAACCGCACTGGTCGAAGACTTTTGTCTCGGGACACTGTGGTATTCTGGACAAGAAGATATGGCGTAATTTCGAATTGTGTTATACAGATCCATCGCTACTGGTAGCCGAAACTTTGGACCATTTCTTTGCACGTTCCTGATATTCACACTTTCGTCACTCGTAAAAATCTTTTTATACGCTCGTTTAATCTTGTTACTTTCGACTTGACCTTGTTAAAGGCCATCCTTAATCTTAACTAACTGCGGTATCTGAGATTTTTATTTTTATTTTTATCGTAACAGACTGAGAATATAAATAAATAATGATTAAGGACTGTGTATCTTTTTCTTTATGATGTGAAGTAATGGGACGAATAAGCCCTGCGCCTGGTGGTAAGCGACATGTTCGCCCATAACAATTGCAAGGCCACTCAGAGTTTTAAATCACAAAAATCTGAGAACACTGCCACTACGCGGGTCACCCTGTGACATAAGTGACAAGTCTCATGTGCCTGTACTTTCAATAGCACCCTTAATAAGCGGAACGCAGTAATGCACACATTACTGCTTGGCAGCAGAAACAGGTAAGGTATGTCTCTGGACGAACTGTCTTATAAGTCAGAGGTGCGAGTCTGGATTCGAAACCACGGCCTCGGCTTGAGAGGTAATAGTTCAAACCATTAGATTACCCTAGCTGCATTCTGAATATATATTACACAAAATAACGTTTTTTAGCATGCCGTGCCAGATGCTATAACAACTAAGCTGCGGAATGAACCAGCGGACCTTACGAATTTTTCTATGTGCTTGCGTCGTATCTTTGTATTTGGTTTTTCAACGACTTTTTAGCCGTAGCGCTATCTATGAGAAATCTATGATATTTCGTGATCCAGTTAGATAATTTTACAGCTACCAGCACCGGCTAGAGATGTCGCTATTCATTTCGTGTTTTTTTTTTCCTAATACGTGATTTGAAATTGATTTGGAGCACTGAGTGGTACTGCAATTGTTATGGACAGGCCTGTCACTTAGCACCAGGTGGGCGACTTGGTCGTCCCGTCACCTGGGCTCATAAAAAATACGTGTAAGCCCCCAATCCGCATTAGCAGAGGGACATATAAATGGGTTGGTGACGATGAAGAACTTCAGAATCAGCCAAAAGCTCGATTTCTTCTCACTTATTTCGCTACTGAATGTGCAGTGTTCCAATAAATGCCCTTATACTAAATTACAACCAAAAGGAGACCAATGATTCACCCAACTAACTCCGGTGCAAAATTATATCAAGGCCGCCCGTTCTTTATTACATTATTTTGTTTTACATGTTTGCGTTGTCAGTTACATACCCAGTCGCGTCCCGCCTACGGTCGTTCTTGACTTTGCTTTATATCAGCGGAGTTATAAATAGTGGACAGGATGGATCGACTTTCACAGCCAAACTCTATTGTTGTTGTCTGGCACTTATTACTAATATTAATTGCTTCCTTAGGACAGAACATTAATGGGCACTTTTTTTGCTGATTAGCATTAAATTTTATATCTCTCAACTATGAACAACAATTGTCATATTTAATTTTCGAACGAATTTTTTTATCCACAAAACACATAAGCCATAACATAAGCGAAAATTTAAACAATAATTGTTAATAAAAAAAGTATCCCATTCTTTGATTATATTGAAAACAAAGAAACTTCTGCCATGTAAACAGCGAGTTGTTAATGTGGCAGTAAAAAATAATAACAGGAAACTATATAACGTATACACTAGGGAAACCCTGTATCGCGGGTACCATGGACACACACATACACAACCACAAATTACACCCAAACTCACGTGAGAAATAGATGTAGGCCCTACAAATATTTTTCCCGGCCCGGGAATCGAACCCGAGACCTCTGCATGGCAGTCCAGTATGGTAACCGTTCGGCCACCGAGGCAGTTTTATATTTTATTTATTTATTTTATCTTAGAGGGCACAAACAGCTTATACTATAACATAATAGAAATTAAAATGACATTGGTAAGTAAACAATTCCCCGCCGATAGAATTAAGTTACCTAAAAAAGCATTGGTTACAGTCCGTATAGAAAAATAATAAAAAAAGTTAAAACAATAACCCAGTAATGTGGACAAAAAGGATGAAGACTCAGCATTGCTGATTTTCAGACATTTTTTAAAATACTGAGTGTCGAATTCTAGAACTCTACTCAATGCTCAAGTCAGGATTTGAGTATGATTTAAAGCACTAGAAATCATACTCAAGTCCTTGCCATTACGGTCGTATTTCCAGTGCTTGAAATCATACTCAGATCCTGACTTGAGCATTGAGTAGAGTTCTGGAATACGACACTAAGTGACGGGATGTACAAGTCGCGCGCTTAGAGTACGTTGTTCTACTTCTTTCTTTCATCTACCATTTTCCTCGCTATAGTGAGGTGAAAAGTTGTGTGCTCGGCAGCGAGAAAACCTCGCTACGCTCAGGATTCTATTTTTGTTCTTAGACTCCTTCACTTGCACGGGTTTCAATACAAGCACCCGCGTCAAATAACAACTTTGCAGCCTTGGATAACAAATAACTATTATTATATTCCTACACAAAATATCTGTGGTGTAAAAATTTCAACACAAATTTTGATCGTTAATATCAAAATGTGGAAGAACGATATTGTAATTTCTGTCCTGTAATTATCCGAGAAGACTAAAGAAAACGACATTCAACTACGTCCGAACGTTTGTTTAATATAATATTTACATTGATTAAACCCAAAAATACCTGCTGAATTACCATGTTTATATCAGAAAATTCGATGGGCGTGGTACAATCGAAACAAATGTTTGTTGCCAATTCAAAATACCGCAGCTGCGCCTCTAAATTTCTACACGTGATTGTTACGAGCGCGCAATCAAATTCAAAATAAATCGAATCCCAGACGTGCCCCCAATCACGTAACGTTATTTTAAATTTAAAGGAACGTTCCAAATTTGTAACAGACGAATGGCGTCGTGCAGAAGGTTTATAACTAGAAGGATTTTGAATTTCACTTGCCGATTTTAATTGTTATTTACCAACCCGTCACACACCATAGTGTTTGAAAACAATAGTTTTCATGAGAAATGTTAATGGACTGGTCATCCTATCAGTCGAAGAAACTATAAACGATGGGGAACATGAGTTTTTGAGTGGAGACTGCGATTCGGTACATGTAGTTATAGAACGTCTTTGGGCCCGGTAGAGTGAAAATCCGTGAAAGGCTTCTGGCAGGCAATCGATTCGACAAACTAACTAGCGGGAGAAGGGCACAGGACCATGAATGCCAATTGGAACTGAAACTATTTATTCGGATGTAAATCGTGTATATTTTTTCAAATAAAGCAACTTTTCAGGCTCTTTACAGGTTCCATGGTCACGGCCGACTGACCATGGATTATGAGTCATATAAACGCGATTTAGATTGAAAAAAAAAAATAGTTTCATTTCTAATGTAGCAATCGCAATAACTAAAGAAGTCGATATACGAGTGTCCAGTTAATAATTTTAAAAAAAGAAGATTGAATTCGAAACGCAACCGTCCTATTGGTGGAAATTTAAAAAGTGAAAAGAAGAATACAGCCCGCGGGTATTGCTCTATTGCGGGTATATTCGAATTGAGTGTTTCAAATGTTGACTAGTGTAGTAAACAACATTACGAATTAAAGTTTTATTGACTCGATCGTATTATGCGAAGGCCATTGTACAAAATCAAATACTAGGGGAAAGTAGACAATTATTGATAAGGCTATAAAATCACGAATAATATATATATATTCGTTTCAACAGATTTTTATTTGCCACCAAATTCGGTGTTTAGAGTAGTATATACATTTCTCAAGTCAAATAAGGAATGTGCGAGATATTATTTGAACAATGAATACAATTGATCAACAGCGGTAACACGTTAATTGCCCCTTTAATTGGTGTTTAGCAAAGTAACATTTTATAAAAATGAAATAAGGATTGTTCGAGATATTTCTTGAAATCAATGAAGCGTAGATCTATGACCTATATCGATAATAAATTGCTCATTGATTATATTGTCTAGTGTCATTGCAAAAACATATTTATTGCCAGTTACAATGGAGCGTTCGAGATTTTAGAACACAAATATGAACATAATTGAGCAATTGCGGTAACGCGCCAATCGTCATCTAATTAACTGCCTCCGTGGTCGAACGGTTACCATGCCAAACTGCCATGCAGAGGTTCTGGGTTCGATTTCCAGGCCGGGAGAAATATGTGTATGGCCTACATTTATTTCTCTCGTGAGTTTGGGTGTAATTTGTGGTTGTCTATGTGTGTGTCCATGGCAACCGCGATAAAGGGTTGCCCTAGTGGCTATGAAAAAATATATTTAGTGTTTAGCGTAGTAACATTTTAGAAACCGAAAGATTTACGAAGAATGGCATAACTGGAGTTACGTCAAACATGTTTATTGCTCCATTAGATACAGAAAAATAAAACTTACGTCCTCTCCAACTCCTGTAACTGTATCTACAAAATTCGTTGATAGAGTTACAAGAATTTGAGAGGATGTAGGTTATATTTTTTTGTATCTAATGGAGCAATAAACGTGTTTCACGTAACTCTATTTTTTGGCATATTTTTTTATTGGCATAGGTGGCCAATCTTCCATGAGGGGTGCGATATTTTGAAAATTTTCCATTCGCATTCCTGAAATTACTTCCAAAGCTTTGCCAAGTCAGTTTTCGATATAGCTCTTTAAGCGTGGCTATTTCTGAATAGCTATAAATGCTTTTTATTTGGACCAGTGTCGATAACAAGCCGATTAAGAATGACGTTTATGTGTTTGTTTAAGAAATAATTAACATTCTCAGGCACTGAGTAAAAGCCTAGCAATTGTAACAAGAGAAAGCTAAGGTGACGCAGACAAACAAGTCAAAATAAATCGTCTATATTTCGAGTGTGGTTGTTAACATGATACAGATGTGTAAAACATGGACAGGCGAGTAGCTTACCATCAGGCGCCCGACTTGCCCGTCCCGTCACTTGATGTTATAAAAAAAAAGAAAAATAGATGAAGCAAGAAAAATAGTTTTACTGATAAAGTATTAAGTATTAGTTTAAAACAATGAAGTAGTTAATCATTACAAAAAATAAATGGCACATTATATTGTCTCTAGTGGCGATGCAAAAGCAAATTTATTACCAGTCATTACGGTGTATTCGAGTAATTATTATTGAGCAATTCTTTACACGTCAGTTCAAATATTATGTCTAACACGTTGAAGCAAACTTGTACTTGAATAGTTCTAATCTAGAGCGCCACTGCATGCCGTATGAGTGGATACTAACTTAGCTCGTTTTAATTTTTTTCTCGTAGGTACTAATGAGATTGCTCGCTTAGGTCGAGCGACAGGGACACTGGTTTTATTACAGAATTTATTTTATTACAGATTTTATTGTATTACAGAATTTATTTTATCACAGAATTTATTTTATTACAGACGAGATTAAAGCTATTTGAAAAATGTATATGGTATACTGTATGTGTTCTATTTACTTCAATTTCCCTAGTGCGGGGTTATGAGTGTGTGCGTTTTAATTACTTTGATTATTTTAATTTTTAAGATGCACTTAGTAGCCTTAGTCAACTTTTATTGAAAAAAAAAAAAAATAATTAAACAAAATGCATTTTTTAATATTTTTTGACAAGGCAGAAACGGGTGAAAATTTTAACATTGTAACATTGATTAAATCAAAGTTTAACAAATAAATAAGCTTTTTCAGCAAGTTTATTTTCGACAAACCTGTATTATGTAGGAAATTAAAACAAACGAATGACAGTGGACTAATTTTTTGTTTTCAAATTACACCTTAAAAAACAAAAACAAAATAACTGATCGGACTTTCGAAAGAAACTACATTCTTTTGAGGATTTTACAAGTGTTCCGTTAAATGTGCCAGTGTGTGTAGTTTCCAAACTCATGGCCAAGACGTTCTTGACATTCGTAGTTACATAAAGTTTATAAATAGCACGGATCAAGTATTCTAAAAATGGAGTCATATATTTTCATAGTTCTATTTTTATAGTTTATATTAGTTGTACGACTGTTCGTAATGATGTATTGGTATTCTATGATAACAATGCTAACAATAGGTTTGTTATGTCTAAGGAAACATAATGGGGCGGATATAGAAGTAACCAGTGTTGCGAGATGGTAATATTTCGATGCCTTACTTTCTCAAACTCGTATCTTATAAAGGGTGTTTAATTTGGATGCATTACTTTAAGAATAGATAAAGCCAGTGTGTGAATATGAAGGTCAAAGTCAAAGTTAAAGATTATTTATTCCATAGGTAAAATAAATTTACACTTGAAATCGTCACATTTAAGCTACTGCTCGTTTACTACGCTGACCTCTCTGAGAAGAACGAGCAAGAAACTCGAGGGATTGCTCTTTTCAAATAAACTTAAATGCTATGGAATACACTTTGAATCAAATTTGTGTGGATTCTGGAGCCATGTCGTCTTTCCATACATCTTTATCTAACACGTAGTCTTCAATTTTGTAATATGATTTTTCGATCAATAATATTTTTAATGTAGTTTTTAAACTTAGGAAATGATAAACTTAATATATGCTCCGGAATCTTATTGTAAAAACGTATACAGTTCCCCATAAAAGAGTTGTTTACCTTGGTTAAACGAAATCGTGGTACCATGAGTTTGGACTTAGCTCAAAAGTTAATATTATGGATATCTTCTTTCTTATTGAAATTATGTATATTTTTACGAGCATATAAAATATTTGAGTAAATGTACTGTGCTGCCACAGTCATGATACCAGTCTCCTTAAACTTTTCTCTGAGAGAAACCCGAGAGCCTAGACGGTACACAGAACGAATCGCTCGTTTTTTTAAGGAAATGTGATGTGACATCAGCCTGCAAAATTTGTATATACAATCCATTTTTTGCATTTCAGTGACTTTGTGCATTATGATACGAGTTTGAGAAAGTAAGGCGACAATTTATCTCATTTTTCATAACTTTGATAGCAGTAGTGCTCCTGGCGAAAGAGTTTGTCCAGAAGTACTGTAACCCGATAAATTTTTACCGTCGAGCATATATTTTTTTATAACATCAAGTAATGGGACGTTCGTCAACAATTGCAGCGCCACTCAGAGCTTTAAACCGCAAAGGTCTTAGGGAAACTGCCACTGCGCGCGTTACCTTGAGACAGAAGTTGACAAGTCCCATGTGCCTGTAATTTCACCAGCACCCTTACCCTTCAAAACAGGAACAAGAGTCGGTATTCAACATTAACTATTTATTAAATGCAAATTAAATAAGATTATTTATTAGGTTGGGCATTCATTTCGAATTATCTTTTTGTTACGTCTTTTAATTTACAATAGGTATCAAGAAATTATTTTAGGTAATGGATTACCGTTATTGGCGTGGAAATTGTAAATTGATGATTACAAGATAACTACATTCAAGGCCAGTCAATTTATGTCTTATCCCTATCGGGCAAAGGTCGATATTGTACTAAACTGTCGAGGGTTAACGACACAATAGCCATTACGTGCGTGAATTATAAGGGTCGACCCATTCTGTTTTAGTACAGGCTTATTTTCTTTACTTTAGTTGTAATTACAGAATAATATAAAGGCTAACAAACCTGACAAACAAACTACGTATATTTGTAGTTTCCTGATGCACGATAGATAGTGTTGACCAATTTTGCGTCAACATTGAATCGCGATGTTAAGATTTTCTTCCGAATGTTGACAAGTTCGACTGACTTCAATGAATTTTGAATGTAGTTGCTTATCAAACAATAGGGTTCAAGCAGTTTGAGTAATTTTAAAAGAGAATGAATATTTGTATTGTACACAACATTTTTATGCTATTGTTAGTAATAGGTGCTTTGTTAATTGACTATTTAAGGATAGAGTGAATAGGCCTTTACTAGACATGGGCGTAACATTGTACATCGTCGTTTAATATTAGGTGGAGACAAGCTTTGGTCCATTCCAAATAAATAACAAAATAAATATTGCATATGATGTATATCAAATTTCAAGTCGATCGGACATGTGAGCTATTTCAACTGAGAAGAGCAAATGATTTTAAAACAGCTGAACAGATGTTCATCAAACTCTGAAATAAGTTAAGTAGTTAGTAGCAGTAGAGCTCCTTGTGTAAGACTTGTCCAGGGAAGTACGGTAAGGGTGCTGGTGAAAACACAGGCACATGGGACTTGTCAACTTGTGTCTAAGGGTGACGGGCGCATAGGCAGTGCCCCTCAGATCTTTGCGATTTAAAGCTCTAAATGGCACTGCTGTTATGGATAGGCGAGACGCACGACTTGTTCGTACCGTCACTTGGTATTATATAAAAAAAACTAAGAACTATCCATTAAATTAGCCTTCAAATAAAAAAGACTGAGAGCTGTCCATCAGTTTAAGAGCTACAATGTCACAGACAGACAGATAGATACACAAAGGCTTTAAAAAGAAAGGTGGATAGTATGGTAGTTTGCACTAAAACTAAGTTGAGATTGGAAATGAATAACCTAACCTAACTTCCGGTTTAAAAAACCGACCTCAAAAGTCATTCATCCGATAGTTTGCCACCCTTAGAGGTGGTATATTTTCTTGATGGGAGATGGGAGTACATCCGAGGTACCTTCTTTCCAACAAAAAAAAAAAAGAATCATCAAAATTGGTTCACAAACGGCGGAGTTATCGCGTAACATACATACAAAAAAAAACACAGACGAATTGAGAACCTCCTCCTTTTTTGAAGTCGGTTAAAAAAGCAAATATACCCGATTTAAATCCGAGAAAATAGTGTCATTTCCTATGTGTAACAATCGCGAAAACCAAGGAACTCGATAAGTTGAGATTATTCGAAGAATCTATCTGACGTCATGCTATATCATCACTCTCAGACTAAACAAACAAATAGGAGGGCGTTTCTGTCTTTACTAACAAGCTCATCTGAATGAATGTAGCGTAACTAAGCTATTCATATCTTCACGTATGTTAATTTCCGTTTTGATTGCAGGCAGCTGTTGTGAGAACCTGTGTGTTGAGAAATGTAATTTCATGCTTTTGAACATATGATGTTTCCATTCCATTAGTATTCTGTCGCGAATTAGGTCAAAGTTTATGTAATGCGGGGGAATTCCGTACCCAGTTGCTTATGTGGATATTAATACTTTTATTTCCATAATAAACAAACAAAGATATAGAAACGATGGATGCGTGAAAGATGATATGCGTATGAAGGTGAACAATGAAATCACTGGAAGGAGACATACTGCATTGACTTAAAGTAATGATAGCATGATGATGATTGATTATAATTATAAATGAATAATAATAATTTATTCGCAGTGTACATAGTTGGATTAACATATGTTTCTATTAACAGGTTCTCACACTTAGCTAGAAATAGCATGCAAATTTACCACAATTTTATTGTACTTATCTTAATTATAAACTAAATTAAAATATTTTATTCGATTATATTACTTATACATTTAAAATAATAAGTCGCAATATGTCAAGTTTAAATAAATATCTAATTATTTTCTGTAGTAAAAACATTCTTGAATTGAATAAAAAGAACAGTCGGATATAATTTACTACAATTTTAGTGTACTTATCTTAATTATTAAAATATTTTATTCAATTATATTATACATTTAAAATAACAAGTCGCAATATCTAATTATTTTTTGTAGTCAAAATATTCTTGAATTGAATAAAAACAACAGTTGGACAATCATTTAAGTAACCTTTTTCGGAACATTGTATTTGGTGTATTCTTTATCTCAATTGGTAGCGAATTATATATTTTGACACACATGGGTAGACAGTTACGACGATACACTTCTCTTTTTATGTTGACCGGTACAGTAAGTCTGTCCGGAAAACTCGTGTTAAATAAAGGTTCATGTCGTTTGAATAATGAATAATTTTGCTTGACGAAGGTACAGGTACTCAAAAATAAGTACTAAAATGCAAGGCACTGTTAATAAATTTAATTTCTTAAAAAGTGGTTTGCACGAAGTTACAGGTGAAGGTGTTGCAAATCGATCTAACGCTGCGCTTTTGCGAGATAAGGACTCTGTCAATGTTATATGAGTTGCCCCAGATCAGAATACCGTAAGCTATCACCTAAACAACATACCCATCATAAGCCTGAAGAGCAACAGTTTGGCTGATAGTTTTAGATAGACGCCAAAGAACATACGAAAAGCGCTCAATTTTAGTACATGTTTGGTCAATGTGTGAATTCCAAGAACATCCACTGTCTAAAATGATGCCCAGAAACTTTATCTCATCACTAGGTACTGTTGATTTTTTCATTATTGTATGCAATGTTTAAGTCTAGACTCCTTGTCCTTGAAATTAATTTCTGCGATTTTGTCCACTTCTTTCACAGATTTCCTGACCTACAGCTTGATGTTGATTACGGTTACCCGCCGCAAATTAATTAAGAGATCTCGCGCGAGTCGCGCCCTTTCGTGCGAACCCTACTGGACCAACTTCGGGCCAAAGTATATAACCCCGTCGCAAATTAATTCAAAATTAGCTTCATTTAAGAGTTTACTTACGTAAAAACCTTTAGTGAAAGCGCTTATTGGAAGTTTCGTGATAAATTTGCGTTTTTTTATATTAATTTCACTAATACGATGTAAGAGCGAACAGGTTTATATTCTTATGTGAAGCTAATAAAAATGAAATAAATAACAAATGGACACGTGCGCACTCAGTTTGACAGCAAAAACCTGCCTGTAAATCGTGAATAAAACCATCCATTCTTTGCTTAATTATTATAAGCAATAAAGAATGTTTTGCACTGTATTGTTTTCTAGTTTGATTTCAAAAGTTCCAATACTCGTAGTTTTAGTAGCAGTAGAGCTCCTTGTGAAAGAGTTCGTCCAAACAAGTACTGTCCTAAATTACAGGCACATGGGACTTGTCAACTTATGTCTTAGTGTAACGAGCCCAGTGGCAGTGCCCCTTAGAACTTTGCGATTTGAAGTTCTGAATGGCATTGCAACTGCTACCAGGGGTAAGGCGTCCCTTCACTTGGTATTATAAAAAAAAAGGTAAGACGATCGAAGCATGTTGTGAAACATGTTCAATTAATCTGAAGATATTGCTTTGATGAATGAATGAAGATGTTTAGGGTCACCGAATCCAACCTTTCCGGAAATAGATTTGGAGTAATATCGATCGATTATTGTTTTATCCCACTATTAACTCCCACATATTAATTCCCACACACACAAACACACACTCTCACTCACTCACACACACACACACACACAAACACACACTCTCACACACCCACAACAAAATACTTGCCCTCTAGTTTTGAATTTTATTTATATTTATAATTTTTTTATTTGTATAAACCAAATTTTGAGTATCTTTCTCTCAGCAATTATTCGTGACGCAATCAATGTTTTATTGATACTTTATCCGTAGGCGGAGGCCTGGAGACCTATAGCACAGGGTATCCTAGTTTAGGCTCCAGCCATCACAGACAACAAATGCTTTATTACTTAAGAATGTTTAATTATGGTTGAAATTGCGTGTGAAGGAAATAAATTTATTATTATTATTATTATTATTATCCTTGTATACGTTCCGATACCGATTTTCGAGCTAAAATACGAAAAAGTGAAAAAAATAATGATTGCACGATTTCAAAGCGATTTACCTGTTGCCGAATAAGTGTAATACTCATCAACAAAGTGTTTGGGTGTAATTTAAAAAAAGAATTGCAAATTCGAAATTTTCAATAATCTTTTTTACAAGCTCCTTTAACTGCCTCCGTGGCCGAACGGTTACCATACGGAAGTCCCAGGTTCCATTCCCGGGCCGGGACAAATATTACCATAGCCTACATTTAATTCTCTCGTGGGTTTGGGTGTAATTTGTGGTTGTCTATGTGTGTGTCCATGGCACCCGCGACACAGGGTTTCCTAGTGCGGGGCTATTATTATATTAGCGAAAATTGTAAAAATAAGCAATTATTTTCCAAACGACCGCTAGCAGATAAGAATTATAAGAAGTGAACTATAATTTATTACAAATGGCCTCACGCAGTGCACATGGCCAAGTCGGGGAGATTTATCTGCACAGAGACAACATGTGATTTATTAATTTGTTATTACCTAGGACGATGGCATTAGTGGCTCGGTTTATGTTCAGTTAAACGCATTGATAGTGTGGCTTATAACATTGGATATTTAGAATGTTTTGTTTTTACGATGCCAAGGGAAGATCATTATAATATATTTATAATATAATGAGTATAACTTAATAAAAGAATCAAAATTAGACGCGATTGAATTTAAACAGCTCCGTCCGCGGTCGCGATCGAGCAGGGAGTGAGGTGGAACGAAACAAAGTCAGAATGCGGGTCAATAGAGCTATGGAACAATTCAAAATTTAAATCCGAGTGGCCAGGAACCGGTGAAAGACGATAAAAAGGTGGGATGACGATGCAAGGAGGTCGCTCCGTCACAAGACGAACAAGTCGTGCGCCTGGTGGTGAGCGTCTCTTGTTATTACACGCTTGTATCGCCTCTCACTTGAGACTGGTTTTAAAAAAAAAAAACCGACCTCCATAAGTTTGTGCAATTACATCTATTTGCCAAGTTTTATTCAAATCGCTTACCGGAAAGTGCGCGAAACCGGATTCATCCCCTAGTTTGCCACCTTTAGAGGTGGAATATTTTCTTGACATTTAAATAGCACCAATACAGAGGGACCCTTCTTTCGTTCCAACAAAAAAAAGAATCATCAAAATCATCAAAACCTCCTCCTTTTTTAAAGTCGGTTAAAAAGGAAGTAGAGCTGACACGGTCAACTATACTCTATCTCAGTCACTTCCATACTACGCAAGACTATGGAACGTGTAGGTACTCAACAGCCATCTCCTGTCGTA
>NW_020654080.1:3398025-3399679 GCF_003589595.1 Hyposmocoma kahamanoa | reverse complement strand
CTATGATGATGATAGACACAAACGGTCATTCTTTTATTACTGCAATTTTAAGAGGGGGCAGAGGAAAAATTCCTAATCTTCGATTTGATTTTAGAAGGGTATATCCATTTTAAGGTTAAAAATAAAATATTGTATGAGTAACTACACGATATATTCAAGCATAGACATTAATCAGAAACAAAACAATAAAGTTTCCTCGATAGATAAAAATCACGAAATGACCTCTAATTTTCACATTTTTTCGATTTATCCTCGGTTGTTAGGACAAAAATTAGATAATTAATTATATTTATGCATGATTGACAACTGTCACTACGGATTGTTCTTAATCCCTTTAGTTTTAGAGTTATTCCTCTAAAACGAATTTGGTACTTTTAATGCGCAAAATTCAACATCTCCTGTCGCATGTCACGCGAACTTCAGGCATATATTTGTTTCACAAATTTGGGCGGAGCCAACGTCAAAATTTTTTTCGCATGCTCCCTCTTAAACGCGTAGATAGTTTCTTCAATCTGGATTCATTAAATAATCTGTCACAAAACCATTATCTTAAAATCAATCAGTAAAGCTTTCTATCTTAATGATGTAATGAAACCGCGTTACGGTTCAAATGTGATCGCATTGACATGCAAAATAATGTGAAAATTTTTAGAAAATAACTTTTAAATAATGATTATGTCATGTTTATTAAACTCAGGTATGGCACTCCCAATATCGAAATTCATTTGGTCGATTAACATGAGGTCGAATGAATGTTAGATTATTCTGTTATTGATCGAATAAACGACTGACCAAATCAAGTTTAATCGAAAGAACTATTTGTTTTTGTGTTATTGATCGATAACATTATTTGTCGATGCACGTTTGGTCGAAAGAAAGACAGATATTCCTTTTGGTGATCGGATGAACCATAGTGTTACGAATGATCGAACGATTTAATTGTTCATATCAAAAGAAACTGTGAACAAAACAAAACATAGTGCAAAAGACAAAAAATGGACGAAATAAAAAAATAGCATGAACAATAAAAACCATATTTATTAATGTTATTTCACCAATCAAACAAAAAATCAAAGTCAAAATCATCATCAATCAAGTTTGGACTTAAATCTAAGATTAAAATTGTGGATATCTTTTTTCTTAATGAAACAATGTGTATGTATTTTGCCACTTGGGGCATACAAAATATTTGAGTAAATGTGCTGGCCACGGTATTGATACCAATCTCCTAGAACTTTTCACTGAGAGAAACCAAACTATACTACAGTCAACCGTGACCATGGACCTGTAAAGGGCCCGAAACGTAGCTTTGTTTGAAAAAACAAACATATACTCGATTTAAATCCGAAAAAATTATTTCATTTCCTGTGTGTAACAATCGCAAAAACCTGAGAACTGGATATAAAGTACTTTTGTTTAAAAACTATGAATTTTGCATGAAGTCACTTTATTTGCATGAAGTCACAAGTGACGGGGCGAACAAGTCGTGCGCCTGATGGTAAGCAACACGCCTGTCTATGACACTTCAACTTTAAATCGAAAAGAACTGTGGGGCACTGCCACTGCGCCTGTCACCCTGAGACATAAGTTGACAAGTCCCACGTACGTGTAATTTCACCAGCATCCTTACCCTTCAAACCCGGAACGCAGTAAT
>NW_020654080.1:3366609-3397625 GCF_003589595.1 Hyposmocoma kahamanoa | reverse complement strand
TGTAATTTCACCAGCATCCTTACCCTTCAAACCCGGAACGCAGTAATACTGACATTACTGCTTGGCGGCAGAAATAGGTAAGGTGGCAGTACTTCCCTGGACGAACTCTTCCTTAAGGAGATCTACTACTACTGCATTTTTACCTAACAGATTCTGGTAGAGAGCCAGAATCATAACTGATTGTTTTATAAAAATCTTTATTTTCAATTATTTATAATCGCAATACACTTTTGATAACTACATAGTAAATCAGGTTACGTAATAAAAAAGCAGTCTACTTAATCTCGCAACATAAAATTTCGTTTACAAGCAAGTGTCGCTGAAGAGATTGTATTATGATAATGCGAATTTGGCGTTAGCCGACCGTGGATGTGCGAAATTGGATCCCCGGGAGTTGGGCGAAAATTGGTTATAAATTATACACTTATTCAAGAATGTTAGACATATTCATATACTTCATGGCTATACGAAATTGTATCAAAATATAATGAATTATAATTATTACTTGTTGTCGTGGTATTTTGACAATATCATGTGTTTATTTATATATTTTAGTAGGCGATGTAGCGAGCTATGCTTGGAATTTCTCTTGTGTTTTTTTTTTTAAATATCAAGTGACGGGACGAACAAGTCGTGTGCTTGATGGTAAGCTACACGCCTGTCCATAATACATACAGTGGCGCTCTGAGTTTTAAATCGCATAGATCTGAGGAGCACTGCCAGTGCTCCCGTTACCCTAACATATAAGTTAACAAGTCCCATGTGCCTGTAATTTCACCTGTACACTTACTGATAACTGTAAAGTTTTTGTTACACGATATAATATCTATTACGTTAACGATATGCTGTGAAGCTTTGTGCATCGATTAAAAAAACAATGATGTACACGTACCAGGAAACCTAATTTGAAAACGTAAACATTTTCACATTTCAGGTCAGCACGTAAATCGATCAGCGTGTGTACGTTATTAAGTCAAGGTCGAAGAATACGCAATTTTAGCCAACACGTTATGACATATGATTTTATTGATGACTGTACTCTTAGGGTCGTGTTCCAGAACTCTACTCAATGCTCGAGTCAGGATTTGAGTATGATTTAAAGCACTAGAAACCATACTCAAATCCTTGCCATTAGGGTCGTATTTCCAGTGCTTAAAATCATACTCAAGTCAGCTCAAATCCTGACTTGAGCATTGAGTAGAGTTCTGGAATACGACTCTTAGTGCCTTTTACCTTGAATTTACAATGACAGTTTTTGTTAGCGTAAAACATTTCACTATTTTGAATGACAAATCATTGTGGTATTATTATAAGTTAAGTAACAGTAGATGTCGTGAAGTTTGTCCAAGGAAGTATGTTGCCTATTTCTGGTGCCAAGCAATAATGTGAGCTTTAGTAGTGCTGGGTGCTGCTAAAGTAACAGGCACATGGGGCTTGTTAACTCATGTCTCAGAGTGACGAGAGCAGTAGGAGTGCCCCTCAGATCTATGCGATTTAAATAAAAAAAACTTAAAACGCCTAACAGTAATATTTGGTTTGGCACTGAAATGCTTTTCGAACTTTCCAAATATGCAGTCGTTGTCATCCTTAATTTCTTTGCCCTCAAATGTAAAAGTAGTATAAACCTCGTATCCTACAGGTCCTATGAGGTTAACCAACAAGCTTGCCTGAATTTCTTTCGGCTCTTTGCTCACTCCAGACGCCTTAAGAAACACTTCAAATAAGTTGCGCCATTTACGCTACGACTCCGCCCGAGTGGCCGGGCCACCTTCAAGTGATAATTCCGCTGGAGGACGCACGTGTTCCATAGTTATGCGCAATAGATCTTTATACCGCAGTGTAATTATTCCTTTAATACAATATACTGAAAAATCTATATTTAATTGATTCAACGCTGCCACCATGTAGTGAAACACACGCAAGTTTGTTTAACACTAGTTTATTTAATAAACAACCTACACGCATAAGACTACACACAAAATTATATTACAAAGATCTGAGTGGCACTGCAACTGTCATGGATAGGAGTGTCGCTTACCATCAGACTTGTTCATCCAGTCAAGAAAGTCTCGCAGAGACTCATGTCTGGATTTCATAGATTAAAGCATAGGTTCCCAAACCTTTTGGTTCACTTATGCAAGATAAAAAAATTTCAACGGCAACCACCATGCAAAATAATTTCAATTTGTGAATGCGGCCTGGATGAGGGCACCCCAGACCACATATTTTTCAGCTGCCCTACCAGAACGTGTTCTATTTATGATAGTCTTCCACCTTCTATCCCTCGTCCCGTAAATTTGAAGTTTCTGTTACATGTTTTTACAAATACCCTCTTAGAATTAATAACTGATTTTATTAGTACTAACAAAACTTAAATTATAAAACTTATTTATTTAAATATTTGTAACGGTGATGGTATATCCTGTAGTTCTGTATTGTTCCAGAAGCCGAATAGACTAAAGATCAGTGTTAATTAATTAAACATCTAAAAAACGAAAGTGTAACTCCCATGACTGACATAACATTGGCAAAATTCTACAAGAGATAGAATAGAACCTAATACAAAAAATGACAAGGAGTAATTTTATTTTAGATTATTCATTCACCTGTTTTTCAAATGCGGTAGTACCCCCTGAATGGCTTCAACGCCTCCAATTGCTTCCGAGGCCCCTACCGCCTAGGACTCTTCAGCGCCCACTTGGCATGGTTGGTACCACTTTGGGAAACTATGGATTTAAGTGAGTGAGTGAATTCCGTAGCTCTGATACTCATAATCCAAGGAATTCTCAACTTTGAAACCAGGTAATTGATGTTATTGTCTCATAGTTTATTATGAAGGTATCAAGTGGTGAAGAATTCATACAACATGATTGAAATCGAGTTGTCTAAGGGTCGTATTCTAGAACTCTACTCAATGCTCAAGTCAGGATTTGAGTATGGTTTAAAGCACTCGAAATCATACTCAAGTCCCTGCCATTAGGGTCGTATTTCCAGTGCTTGTGTTTCCAGTGCAATCCTGACTTGAGCATTGAGTAGAGTTCCAGAATACGACCCTTAGTTTATTCTCCAAGTAAGTATTAGGTACCGAAGGGAAAACGTATTGCACTGCAGGATTTCTTTATAGGTAAATATCTCTAGCCGCTGATTATATTTCGCCGCTTCATGTTTAGTGATTTGTTAAGAGATTAGTCAAGTGTCTAGGGACGTAAATTTAGGAAGAAATAAATTAAAAATTCACTAATTTGACACTATTATTTCTTGGTAGAGCGCAAATACACTTAAATAGTCAATATGTAATAAATGACAGTGATCACATGATTGGCGATAGTACCTGCTTTGTACCTATCAAATCGTGTTATCTCAACTTCACCATTTTTGAGTTAAGACAGTATTTGGTTTCATGTAAATAATTTTTATTTTTTAATTATCCATCTCCATCATATCATATCCAATCAATTCATTTAAATTTGTTTATTACAACGTATACAAATGTTAAAATGAAAAAATATGTAGTTTTGTTTTTGAATTTTCTAGAACAATGAGTTATTCCTAATAATATTTACGAGTATGCCCTAAAATGGGACATCAAATTACTCGAGTTTTTAGGTCAAACATAGCCTAATACTCTCTTTTATTATTCTAGTTCAACCTCAATATGCAAGGTCGTGTCCCGGATCGCAATGTCCCTGTATAGTAACTTTGTGTGCCTGTATATGGAAGCTTTGATTGGATGACGTCAGTCTGTGTTTTATTGAGATAGCTAATGGAAATTGCAATTGATAAAATCGTGTTGAAGGTGCCTTTATAATCATAAGTACGGTCACGGTCGATAATATTCTACACGGTCGAACTTATAATTTTTTTTTCCTTAATTACTGTAACCTTATGGTCATTTTTGAGTTGTTTGTTAATTGATAAACATTTATTTGGTGCAAGAATTCACCTTCCTTAAAATAACGTCATAACGCCCTTGGCTTAGCGATAATAATATTTTATTTTAAATTTTTTATTGAATTGATAATCAATTATTTTTTGTGAAATTACTTCACTAGTTTGTTATAATTATTAATACAAAGATCGAACACTCAGAAAAAATTCCCTCGATCCGACCTGATTCGAACCGACGTCTTCTAGCAAACCGTGTCAGGCGCTATTCCAACTAAGCCACGGAACGAGCCAGCAGACCTCACGAAATTTTCTATGTGCTTGTTGTTGGATCTTTGTATTGGGTTTGCAACGACTTTTTAGTCGTAGCGCCATCTATGAGAGATATTTTATTTTATTAAGGAATGAACAACATTTGTTCAAAGCGGGTGGCATAGCTAGAGCTCTACTGCTTACAAAAAATACTTCACGGACACGGTAGTACGGACAAATTTTATAACACGAAGCTGATCTTACTAGGCCAAAGAATTTCAACCTAAATGCTGAACTAGCGTATCTCTAAAAGGTTTTGGTGAACGCAATAAAAAAGTCCCTCCAGTCCCTTTGGACGTAATATTCACTTTTTACCAGGCGAAGAAGGAAAAATTCATTATAAAAAATGAAACAGCCTGTATGTTCCAATGGCATATTTTTATTTTTGATCACTCCACAGTTATACAATTTCTGTAGACAACTTAATAGCGCGTTAAAAAAAAAACATAAAAGCTTCAAACGTCATCTAGCGGCATCTTACGTAAACTAAATATATATAATGTTAATAGAAGTCTTAACAGGCAGTATAGGAAACTTACAGTTAGCCATAAATAATAACGCACACACTCATAGCCCCGCGTACTAGGGAAATCCTGTATCGCGGGTGCAAGGGACACACACATAGATAACACTCAAATTCACGAGAATAAATGTAGGCCATTCAAACCCGGTCCTCCCGATCCCAAGGATCGAACCCGTGACCTCTGCCTGGCAGAGTAGCGTAGTAACCGTTCGGCCTCTGAGGCAGATGAGCAATATTCGATTTAGGGTTCGTTAACCACAAAGGCAAATCTGAATTGGTTCAATAATCTCATATTATGTCCCTATTAATGGATACCCGAGTAGCTGTAAGTACGCTCTGGTGAACACGACACATGAGATTGAACACGTGGGCGCCATGATGGCGACACGATTCTAGTAATCTACTTTATCTTTGTTAATTTAATGGTCAGGGAAATCCATTTTCTTTCAGATCGCGAATGTTATTAACTTTGTGTCAACGACTGGTTGTAGACGGTAGGAAAGGTTTGTTTTTGAGAATTTAAGAGTCTATACAACATCAAATGGCTTAGATTGGTTCCGCATTACAGTAAAAGTGTTTAACCAATCACTTTGGAAAAAAATATATAGTAAAATTAAGGATATACAGTGTATAAGTTTAAAATATCAATCCGGAGGCAGTAATCATTCGTCAATGACATTGACTTACAAATAAATGGACGCCGGGTCTAATACAAAAACCACGAAAAAAATGTCCCAAGTCAACCTATTTAAACGTAGTGACATGTAAAGGAATATGAAAAAGCTAAAACGTTTAATTTAAATTGTAATGTCATCGCACTGTCTAATTTTGCTTGCTACGCTGTCAGTCGAACAAACGAAGACTAAAGCGTGAATGACGCTCTGTATACGATCTTAACGCCCTATAAGTTCGGACACTTTTTAGCGCGGTCCCGACGTCCATATAATTGTAAGTCAATGGTCAATGACGATAAAACTTAGTATTTAGTTATATTGTTTTAGTGCTATTAGAGTACAAAAAACAAAAAAAAAATTATACTAAGGTGACCCACTCTATACACCGATAACGGTGTGGAAACACGATTCTTAATAGAAAAAAAACACAAACTTACCTCGAAATTTTACAAGAAAGCCGTTTTATTCAATAGATACTTTACATATGCCAATGATTTTTTTTTATATCAACTAACGAAATAGAAATAGCCCCGCACAAGGAAAACCCTGTGTCGCGGGTGCCCGTATAGACACATATAGACAATTACAAATTACACCCAAACTCAC
Organism: Hyposmocoma kahamanoa; assembly: GCF_003589595.1. Lineage (NCBI taxonomy): Eukaryota > Metazoa > Arthropoda > Insecta > Lepidoptera > Cosmopterigidae > Hyposmocoma > Hyposmocoma kahamanoa. The sequence continues at coordinate 3,391,625 of NW_020654080.1, read as the reverse complement.
GAGAGGAATAAATGTAGGCCATACAAATATTTCTCCCGGCTCGGGAATCGAACCTAGGACCTCTGCGTGGCAGTCCAGAATGGTAACCATTCGGCCACGGAGGCAGTTAAATGAAATGAGCTGGCCATATCTGTCGAAGAATCGATATTCGATGGTAGAAACGAGTTCTTAAGTGGAGACCACGGTTCGGTAAGTGATTTAGGATACTCTCTCGCCAGATGGAGTGATTATCGAGAGACGGGCGAAATGGCGAATTGGGAGAGGCATTTGGGAGAGGCCTATGTCCAGCGGTGGACTCCGATAGGCTGATGATGAATACACCTCGTATTTTGCCCATCCCTGCGGGTTAGAACATTGAACTAAGTTCTTTTACACTTCTTTACGTTTTTTGTTGGTTCTGTTTTGATTTCACGATTCTGGAATCATGTGGTAGTTCTATCTTGATTTCAGATCCTATTAGAGTACACTTTGAAGTGAAATAAGCACCCGCATACTAGCACGGAAGAGCGTCATTAGGAAATAAATCGACTAGTAGTACTGTGAAAATATATAAGGGTTCGTCGTAGGCAGGATGTTTCTTTTTCTGGTCATGAAACCAGAAAAAGAAATAACATTTGTCACATCCGCATTGCACTAATTAAAACTACGCTCTTATTGTTTTAGTTAATAAAAACCAAGTCCCGGAGGCATCGTGATTTCTTTAGAAATCCATAAAGAGAAGGATATTTGTAGTATAGCAAGCGTATAAGTATTAAACAGGCACGTGGACTGGTGCGTGGACGCAGACGAAAAGGTCAAGCGTTGATTTATCGATTGGTAACAAGTCATATAATTGTAAACGGTTTTACGTTGCGGACGTACTTCAGATGATACTGACATTTAAATGACGGGGAAAAAGCGAAAGTACTTTGGCTTCCGTTTCTCGAAAGTTTTATTATGTATTTCTCAAGAAATTTAATTTAAATTGAAATATTCCTACAGTATTCTCTTCATAAGTGTATAAAAATGATATTATTAACAATAGTAGTTTATTTATCTCCATTTAAAAATTAATAAATTCTTTTTTGGAAATGGCCAAATGATTTATTCGGATGTAAGTCGCGTAAATGTTTTTTTTTTTCAAACAATTAACGTTTTAATGAGTCAACTGTGACCATGGGGCCAAACAAATTCATTACATGTGTAATTTAGTATCAGATAATAATGGTGGGAGATAAAAAATTCTGTAGCTCATCAAACTACTAGAAAACCATGTACACAAGACACATCGAGTATATAACCAGAAATAGAGACGAAATGTCTTTCATTTGTTTGATAACTATTCTGTCAAATCATAGTTGTGACAACTGCGCTTCGATTGGCCAACCCGAATTGGAAATAATTGACGGGTGTCGTCAATTGTTTCACTTCAAATCGACCAGTTTAACTTGAACTTTGCTATAATGGACAAAAATTGCAAAATTACATATTTAATATTTAAGTACCGATGAAATGTGATTCCGTTTGTTTTGTAATTAGATATTTTGCTGTTTTTCTCACACCACCGAATGGAACAGCCCCCCATTGTTAGAGATATTATCTTTTTTTACAATAAATACAGAATATTTTTGGAATATACGGCGACGTACACACAGGTCAGTTGTTGGCGCTGTACTATTTCAGTTTTATAATTAGTGATTTCAGCGCAAACGAGAGTTGATATTTAAAAGTGATAGGGTAGCCAGTTTAAGACGATGCACTTAAGGTTCGAGACCGTGTAGAATGAAAACAAAAATTGTTAGAAAATCAGCTATTGTTTTATTTTATAGTCTACTTATCTGACTCTTACATACTAACGTGAAAAGTGGTTATATTCAATAATGTCGTTATAATTGATAAAAAAGTGCAAAATGAGATTTGCGTACTCTTACACTGTACTATGGGTAAGAGTACGCATGTGCGTCGGCAAGAGTACGCAACACCTTTTTTCATAGGACTTCGTTTATCGGTTGCACGAATCACCTACATACCTTTCTGGTAATGTGATTTTTTTGTCTCGGTATGCATGAGTCTTTGCTCATTGAGAGCTGAGAAGAGTCTACTTGTGGCATGGACATACCTCAGTGGTGGTGGTTCAGGCGCACTTGCAGCCGATATATCAGACACATTTGGAGCACATGCCTCAGGTCTGTTAAACCTTTAAAAATACTAGACTCTCGCAAAAGGTTTCAATTGATGGCGAAAGAGGCATAGCGATAGAAATTTTATTCAGAAGTACCCAATTCTAATAAAAATGGTATGAGACTGCGCTCGTACTCTTGCAACACGTCGAGTTGCGTACTCTTGCACACTTCAGCCATTTCAGAATAAAACTGCTACTAACCCCATATGTTGCAAGTGACCAGAATGAGTTTGCAGTTTGACCTCTAGACGAGGTTTGGGCGATTTCATACATAATCAGTTTTAAAAAAATATGCTTAGTTTAGTCTCAGTAACACAGACTTGGGTAGTTTTTGATTTTCGACAATTTTTCATAATTTTTCCGCACAACAATCTCTACTTCCTAACATTACAAAATGACACTGAATTTAGTTGCTTAATCTAAATAACTTCTCGACAATCTACATTGTACTCTTATCGGATGCGTCATCTTAGATCCTGGTCTGGATGGATGGATAGCCCTTATTTCGTCTATATTTCTGGTTATATATTCCATGACCAGACATTAGTGACAAATGGGAATGCAATGTTCAAAGCCAAATTGTGCAAATAACGTCTGTCGTACAAAAGAAATGTACATGAGCTCTGTCTCACATGATTTTTACGAATAACATAGTGATTTTGTTTTGTTGGGAAACAAAGCTGGCGAAAATATGGTGCCAAGTATACCAATTAATGTAGTCATTTTGAATTATCTTCCTTGTTTACTTTCAGCGCACAAATTAGTGTTGTTTTTACCAAACGGAGTCTACTTCCGTCCACGTCGAGGATTGCGAGTGTACAATAAAATGAATAAATAACACACACAACTCCGCACTACGAAAACTCTGTACCGCGAGTGCCATGAATGCACACGTAGGTAGACAATCACAAATTACACCCAAACTCACAAGATAAATAAATGTAGGCCATACATATACTTCTCCCTGCTCGGGTCTTGAACCCGGGACCTCTGCGTGGCAGTCGAGCAGGTTATCGGTCGGCCACGGACGCAGTTACTTAAATAAAGAGTTAATTTTATTTTTCATATTATTTAGACGTCTAGTTACATTTTACATATTAAAATTGACTGACTTCTGCTTTAAATCGCAAAGATTTGAAGGGCACACCCCATGCGCCCGTCACCCTGATACATAATTGGTAAAGTCCCATGTCCCTGTAATTTTACTAGGACCCTCCATTCAAAACTTGGTGGCGGAAATAGGTCAGGTGGCAGAAGTTCTCTGGACAATGAGCTATACTACCATTAGCCTCAAGTTGTTAGCGAATTCCGTCTGTAGATACCCTGAATAAGTAATATAAATTAGGCCTCTTTAAGGCGTGCGTGCTCCATCGTCGACCGCATCGTCATTTTTCATCAGGTGAGAAAGAAAGAGAGGGAGAGGTCAAATGCGCATTTAGTAACTTTGAAAGAAAAAACTGGGTCGTACTGACCCGATTGCGGACAAATCAATTGTTTATTATTATTATTTGAATATAAGCTAATGTAGTGTGGTGGTGTGGCGGCTGGCAACAATCGCCACGCATGTCAAAAGCGGAAGATTTGTCCTCTCATACTCTCAATTGATCATACTTGCCTTTGCGAATTCGGAACGGGGTCAGCTTCTATTGACTGACTAAATTGGTTTTTAATATACTCGTGTTTCTTTTTATTGATTTATAGTATTTCTTATTTGAATGAATGAATAATTAAATTAATGTAAATAACGTGCCAGATAACCGCACCAAATACCTGGTCGTATGAGTGGATAAACAAATTAAAGACATTTTTTTGTTTTATTATTTTTTAAATTAAATGGACTTGCTTTTGACCACTACCTAGCTCTGGAGCAAAGATAGGATCTATGATGTAACAAGCTCGCCCAGAAGATGGCTATTCTGTCGCACCTTTAAAGATACCGGGTTGTATGATTTCGGAAATACAGTCGCAGGCAGGGAGTTCCATTCCTGGGCTGTGCGCATAATAAAAGATGATGAAAAGCGCTTAGTACGCTTGAAGGGAATATCGACCAAGTAAGGATGATCTCCCGCCGTACGTCTGGATGTCCGATGGTAACGGCGAGCGGGAGGGATGAGCTGATGGAGCTCATGGGAACACACACCGAAATATATTCTGTAAAAAACCGACCGACGGGCAAGTTTGCGCTGGTGGGCTAAGCTAAGAAGTTTAGATTTTATATTTATATAAATTTAGATTGGAGGTTATGGTCGCCAATAAATCTCCTGGCTCATATTTTATTACGACAGGCGTAGGCGTCTTTATTGATAAATCGCAATATCTTCCAGTTAACCTTACAAGAAATTTAGGGAGGTACAAAGGGGCAGTCTTATTTTGATTTATGCTTTAAAAAACATTTCGAATTGCAGGTTTTAAAACCGTATATTTCACTTTTGACAGAAATTTAATAAGTAATTTACTTGTTTCGGACAAAAGACGAGGGCAGTTCTGACCAAACCACTGACTGGACAGCATCAGGAGACGACTTTCTACTACATATATTGTACAGGCCGACCTCAGTGATATTCACAAAATCTTTGAAATGATTGACGACCTTGGTGGCCCGACTGTTTGCACTGTGACCTTTGGACCAGAGTCGATTCTCGGTAGGATCAATTTGGGAAATGAATTTTTCTAAATTGGTCCTGGTCTAAGTGTTCCGTGTAATTTTTTTGTAATGATCCACTAGGGACATAATTGTAGCATTGTAAGAATTTTCAGTTTAGATGACACTGCTACGCGACACGTGTACAAGCAGACGGTCCCTCATCGCCGTCCACGTAACTTCTGCATAATCAAAAAGTAATTTAATGGAGTAAAATTATACGATTTCCACGTGGAAAATCTTTGTGTTATTATTTCGCTATGAAAATCACATCTATAAATCTAAAATACCAAGTGATGATGGACGGGGCGAACAAGTCGTATGCCTATGGTAAGCGACACGTTTGTCCATAGCAGCTGCAATGCCACTAAGAACTTTAAAGCGTGAAACACACAGAGAGCGGGTGCGGGTAGGGTGCGTGTCGCTTAAATCGCAAAGATCTGAGGAGCTCTACCACTGACTGCGCCCGTTATCTTGAGACATAAGTTGACAAGTCCCGTGTGTTTGTGAAATCACTGACACCCTTAGGCTCAACTCACACTGGCGTCATTGCGCGACGACTTTCGCGTTAGTGTGCCCGGATCAGTGTGGTCGGCGTCTGACGCCTCACTGCGCGCAAGGTACTCACAGCGACGCGCGATTCCATACTTGCGTATATTTAACGTATATTAACCGAAAATATAGGTTAGTAAACGGCAGTATAATAAATGCAGCTAAGCATATACTTTCAATGACGTAGGTACTGCCGAATTGATTACAATGAGAATTCATTATAATATTTGTTTGATCAACTGAAGAGTGGTTGTAGGTGGGTGTTAGTGAAAATAATTTGTTGTTAGGCGAGATCGGTGTGTCGTCGAAAAATTTTTCAGGGACGGATGGTCCTTATTTCGTATCTATTTCTGGTTATAACTCGATGGCGTGAAGTTCCCAAACTAGGAACTGCAGTCCTCTGATTGTGGTGCCCAGGAGTGTACTAGTACAGACTAAGTGTATATATATATATTATTATTTATTTATCCGTGGAAAACCAACAGCTTAACAACAAATTAAAAACATGAACAAATACATTACAGCCAATTAAAGATTTTCGCTTATAATAACATAATGACTATATATGTATATATATAAGTAATGTAAATCATATATATCCCAATACTTTACACACGATACTTTAATGAGTTCGAATTAGAATTGAATATGTCAATATTAAGTTCACTCCTGCTCAACACATCGTCCAAACTCTTGCAAGCCCTATGCAGAAAACTGTTTTGTCTATATTTAGTCCTCGCCAGCGGAACTGCAACAGGACGGTAGTATCTGTATATATAATATTTTTAATATTTTTTAATATAATATTTTTCCTGGACTCGTTTAACTCTGTCATAATCCAATTTACTACGGACTTTTTACGGTTTATTATAAAACTGAATCTCAAGAAGCTTTAAATACCAATAGACGTAATACAACTACTAAGGCAGCGTTCTCATTGTTTATGCGAAGCAAATGCATTATTCAGCTTGTATCACATCCGACAAGAATAGAACTGCATAGTTGAGTGTGTTTATTTGTGGAACAAGCATGATGTCTGTGAGAGATGTTGATATCGGAAATAACTAATATAAGGCTGGTAATACTAGTACTAGGTATTGCATACTAATAGAGAGAAGGAAACATTAAATATGCACCGGAATGCGGTCTTATATCATTGGTTTAGAAAGGCCGTAAGCGCCATTTCGAATAATTTTTCGAAGGAGCGTGTTTTAAGATTTCACGACTGTTTTAAAATATTCACGTCCTGTTTATTTTGGATTTCATTAAGTTTTTAGATTGCATTTAAAACAGGACGTAAATATTTTAAAAGTCGTGAAAACCTAAAACGCTTATCTGAAAAATTTTTCGAAATGGCGCTTACGCCTTCATCTTCTTTAAGATATATTTTTGTGACAAACAGTAGACTATGTCTTTCTCCTAGGTCTCATCTATGTCTAATATTGGTTCAGCCAAGCCCTCAGTGGGACTATATATAGGCTACGTCTTATTATTATAGTATTTATATTTAACTTTATTTATAAGTGAATGTTTCCAAGAGACGGTACGAACAAGTCGTGCGCCTGGTGGTAAGCGACACGCCTGTCCAGAATAGTTAGAGCCGCTCAGAGCTTTGAATTGCAAAGATTTGAAGGTCACTGTCATTGTGCCCGTCACCCTGAGACATAAGACGACACCCTGAGACGTAAGGCTCACATTACTGCTTGGCGGCAGAAATAGATATAGCGGCAATACTTCCCTGGACGAACACATTCACAAAAAGGTCCACTAGTACTAAAATTACTTTGGTTAAATAATAATAACGTGAGAATGATCCTCCCAATGACTATCGTCTTTCATACTGTAGTCAAGCGACGAGAAATCTAACATCTGACAGTCGGTACACGATAAGTAAACGTGAATTTATAATCACATCAGAGACGTGACAGCTCTATTTACATCATATTAAATATCTTGATTCAGGTCCAGGCAGAGCCGGTGTAAACAGAACTTTCACTGCGCTGCAGAATGTCTTTATTTAGATCGTAGCGAGACTGGCTGTCAAGTGGTACTTTGTAGTTTTTTCATACGTAAAGTATTTATAATTTCCGTATTGTTTCAGTGACAGTGAAAATGTTTGTTTGAAAATGTACTCTAAATCGCGGGTATTAAAATTTCAGCACCTTTTCTTCTATTTTAAAACATTCCTTTCCTTTTTTATGTGATTTAGATCTGAAAAAATAGTTTCATTTCAGATGTTACTTGACGATTTGTAGTGTAAGAACGTAGGAAATAAATATAATGTAAAAATAACATACAGTTTTAAACTCAATTATATATATTTTCCGATAAATATTGTTAGTTAACAATGATATAGCTTCGATGTCGATATAATGTCGAATATTGTACACAAAATTAATCTACAACTCCCCACGGTCACGACTGGACACACTAAAGAAAAAAAATCTCCTTAAGTATCAGCTTGACATACAAAAAAAAAATATCCCTATACTGTCACAACTGAACACGTCTTAAAGGGTTGTGACGCACTACTGGCACCGTTTAAGCATGACCTGTAGATTGTAATGCAGCCTCCGCTGCCTATAGCTTACCGAGTTTGAAGTTCAAAATTCAGAGGAAAAAGAAATAGTGGTAATAAATACGGTTTTATAAATATTTATTATTATTAGTTATTTATTTTATCTAAAATAAGTAGGCATTTGACCTCCATCTCACCTGATGGAAAGTGATGATAAGGTCGACGATGAAGCATGCACACCTAAATAATGCCTATTCACTCTCGCCTTGAAAAGGCCCAAGTTATAATGTTCAAGGAACAAGTCTGCAGGCAGGCATTCCACTCCATAGCCGTTCGCCATATAAATGTGGAAGCGAAACGCTTCGTGTGGATCCCGGGAATATCCACAACATAGGGGTGGAATCCCAGCCCACGTCTAGTCCCCCGATGATGGGAAGAGGAAAGCGGAATCAAATTATGCAATTCCATTGCATCTCCGTGATATATGCTGTAGAATACAGATAAGCAGGCAACTTTACGGAGGTGTTCAAGGCTCTGCAGCTTCGCATCAACGAATTCCGAGTTACCTATAAGCCTTTTCTTACGTTTGTCTATTGAATCCAAGGTGGCCAGTTGGTATTTAGCAGAGCCATCCCATAAGTGACAGCAGTACTCTATGGAGGATCGACCCCGAAAAAATGTATTCCGGTTTTATTAATATTTTGTATTGTTTTAAATGTTTATCGCACAAGAGATTTTTGGCAACAGTTACACGGGTCAAAATTAGACGAGCAGCACTGCTCGCTTCAGCGGTTAAGCAGAGAGTGACGACGGAACGAAAGAAAATGAGAATGACGAGGCGACGGACTTAAAGAACAATTAAAAAAAAAAAGTGGCCAGGAACCAGAGAAAAAGTGATAAAAACGCGGAATGACGATGGAAGGAGGTCGCATCGTCGCAAGTCTACCAAAAACTCCAACTCCCCGAGATCTCAGCTGGACTCACTAAAAAAATACCAACTCAACTCTCCACAGTCATAACTGGTTACGATAAAAACATATCCTCGTAACTCCTCACGACCATAAATGGACATGCGGACTCTGGAGAGTCTTGGAAGATGTCAACTGGACATCCTAAAAAAATCCCCTGGACATATGCTCGAAAAAGACACAAATTGAAAAGTAGATACGCTAAAAATGATAATTTTTTTTATTATATTTGAAGTTCTTAAGTAATAATGTACTGGAAGCTGATTCTTATAGTCGACAAATATTTAATGCGTAAACAAACTTAATCTTATGATTTTGCATACCATTGTAATTATATCGATGTAATTCTTAAATAACATGTTGTGATGCAGCATGGTTATTAAGGATTTTTTTAAATTACCGTTTTGTTTTGCCATAGTATTTTTTTACCTATCCGGGTGCAGTTAAGACTTTTTACTAGGCTTTTTTTAACCGTATGTTGTAGAAAAAGTGGGGAGTCGAGATGAACCCAAATAATGTATCATTAATCAAAAGTGAAAGGGATATGAATATTAACATATATGCACTTAGGTTTATAATTCTGTGTTACATCACCAGTACTTTTCATTTGCCACTGCGAAAATGCTTAGAATCAAAGAGCACATAAAAACATACGAAAATGTTGACACATGGTAAATCATCTTTAATTATAATAATATAACGCATACACTCACAGCCCCGAACTAGAAAAACTTTGTACTTAATTAAACTCAAACTCACGAGAGAAATAAATGTAGGCCATGCAAATATTTCTCCCGGCCTGGGAATCGAACGCGGGACCTCTGCGTGGCAGTCCAGCTTGGAAACCGTTCGGTCAAGAAGGAAGCATGTATGAGTTGACTTAGTTCTTTTAATAACTATAATAACAGATTGTCATTTTTACTGTCAATTGTGTGACAATTAGGAGTAGAGCTCCTTGTGAAAGAAATAGGTAAGGTGGAAGTACTACCCCCTATTTCTGCCGCCAAGCAGTATCGTGAACATAACTACGTTCCGGTTTTGAAGGGTAAGGGTGCTGGTGATTTTACAGGCACGTGGGACTTGTCAACTTCTGTCTCAAGGTCGTTACCTTGCGCAGTGGCAGTTCCCCGAAGACTTTTGCGGTTAAAGCTCTGAGTGGCACTGCCACTTATGGATAGGCGTGTCGCTTACTTCCAGGCGCACTTGTTCGTTCCGTCACTAGGTATTATAAAAATAAAAAAATGTTCAGAATAAGGCTATGATAGAACTGGCATGTTCTCTAGAACAAAAGTCCTAACAAAAAAAAAATAGTTTAAAAAAAATCAAAGATCGCTTTGTAACTTCTGAACAAATTCTAAGCTTTGGTAACATTTTGTAACTAATACATAACAACGCTATTCTTGTAGTGTGTTTTGTTTATTAGAGACGAAATTATAATTTGAATAGCGTCATAATCATAAGGCTTATCTAATACGTTAAATAGTTTAAACGCTGGGGACAAATCTACCGTTGAATTTAAACACGTGCACAAGTTTGATCGTAGCCAATTACAAGTTGCTGCAAGCGTGAAATTTGCTGTTTTTTTTCCAGTCACAATCATTTATGTTTTGGACCAAACTCTATTTCATTACTAATTAGTTTCAGACCAGGCCAAACCAGTTTCAACTAGTTTAGAGCGGAGATTCCCACAGTGAATAAAGATGGAAGTAAGTTTGGCTACTCCGCGACTCCCGTGAAGGTTAGAGTGGATAATGCTAACGGGATACCGCGAAGCGCCACCGGTAGAAGAGGGTGCACACACAGGGTTTTCAGTGGGTGGATTTTAAGTGATCCATTGGGCGAGCTTTTATGGTCCACCGAGGAGATTTCCTTAAAACCCCGCTGAGTCATCAACCGCAGCGGGGTATGCGTAACGCTTTTTCATGTGTACACAAAAAAGTTTCCATTTGCGGTAGGAGCAATTTGGAAAATGGACTTTTCTGAATTGGTTCTGGAATGTTTTGTACAGCCGCGGAGTGATTTTCATTTCTCAGGTACTCATAGTACTAGGAATTTCCTAGTTTGAGACCTGGCAATTGCTGGTGGTTGTCTGGCACCTTATTACTAATACTTTTCAATTGGTTTCAGTTCCAATCCTAACTGCACTCTTAAATTCAAGATCGCAAGGACGATTATTGACAAGTGTACAGATATTCTGAGCACTGAATGTATCAATAAAATGAATTGGTTTTTTTAGACATATATATCATCGGTTTGACGGCCGAGATCATTTTGTCATGTTGACCGTAAAGATAGCAATAAAATGATGGATATGTTTTATGGTTGTGATATATTTGTGAACATGGGACTGTTCTTTATAGGCTCGAAACGTTGGTTTGTCTTCTTCTACTTGTCATTATTCTACGCTAGATGGTGTCACATCATTTATTTTTCTTCCACTCCACTCAGCCGTCATTTTCATACTTGTAAAAGTGTTTGCTTATTTATCATGACGTCATCTTTCACAAAATCCATCCACTTTTTCTTTAGCCTTCCTTTCCCCTTATATCCCTCCACTTCATACCTAACACTTTTCATACGTTACACGACATTCTTTCCTCCGCATGACGTGTCCATACCACTCTAACTATTACTACTCATCTTTTCCGTCACTGACGCCACTTTCAAACGTTGGTTTGGCTAAAAACAAATAATGTACGCGATTTAGGTCAGAAAAAATAGTATCATTATCACCAAAAACTCGATCAATTTAACTTTTTTTATGATACCAGGTGCCAGGACGAACAAGTCGTGCGCCGGATGGTAAGCGACACGCCTGTCCATAACAGTTGCAATGCCACTCGGAGTTTTAAATCGCAAATATCTGAGGGACACTGCCACTGCGCCCGTCACCCTGAGACATAAGTTGACAAGTCTCATCTGCCTGTAATTTCACCAGCACCCTTTGTTTACAGCGTTTGCAATGTCTTTCTGCTTTTTGTAATAATTATATTTGATTTTGAAGTCTTTACGTATTTTATTATAATAGTTTAGTGCTTTTCGATACATTGTATATATTTTTTACATTGCCTGAGTTGTGTCCAATTTGTAAACATATAAGTCGTAAAGAGTAGTGCTGATAATGTTATTTTGAGGAAATGTAACTTCTCAATCTATCTATAATAATTTGTGTCATATTAAAAAAAATACAGACGTGTTATTGCGGGATAATAAAACCACGTTAAACCAAATTGCTTGATGATATTTCCTCGTTCAGTTCAACGACACTAATTTCAATTTAAACTAAATCACTAATTAATGACTAACACTTTACGTGTTAATGAGCGTACGTGCACTGTTAAAGGTAGACAGTGTAATTACGTGTCACGTTTACATAAAACATAGTAATAATGTGGCAGACGGCTAGATCATTACCTGCTCACAAACTTTCGAATTCACGAAACGAATTCTTTTTCACACATTCATAGCCCCGAACTAAGGCAACCCTGTACCACCGGTGCCATGGACACAAACGTAGACAATCACAAATCGAAAATTTCAGAGGCAATTCAGAAATGGCCATTTTCCTTTTTTTTAATTTTTATAGTTGGGCACAAATGGCGTTTAATTTATTTTCAGATAGAGAGGACCTGATTTTATTACTATAGTACCTACTAAAAACACAAACTTAGCTCGGAATTTTACAAGCAAACCGCTTTATTCCATTATATACCAATTATTTTCTCATATCAACTGAACTAAATAGGACACTTATATTGTACGATACACATTTATCAAATGTAAAAAATAAGTTTGTAAAAAAAAATATTTTGAAATAAAGCCCCTGTCGCTCAACCTAAGAAAAATGAACCGTATTAGTTTGGCAAAAATATGAATTCGAGCTGAGGTAGTATCAACTCTTAATGATGAATTTGTGAGAGATAATGGAGGGGAGGATAGAAGGGAAAGAAAGAGAAGAAGACCAAGAATGGCGTAGAGGGAACAAATAAAAAACAAGATCAAAGTGAATATCTGTAAAGAGGTCAATGAACTGGCTACGAACAGTGGGGAGTGCAGGAGGCTCTTAAATAGGATGATGATAAGTTACATACTTATGGTTGGTTTATAGGTACTGCCTCGGTAGCCGAACGGTTCCCAAGTATCAAAAGTATATTCTATATGATATTCCCGAGACTGGAAAAACCAATGTCGAGTCTCGGAAATGCCAAGATTCTTGAAACTTCCTAGACCGATTCCCGGCATAAAAGCCCTAGTAAATATAGAGTGTATTCTGATCTATGGTAATCATAGACATAAATCACCTAACGCGCCATGAACGAGTATTCGATTACGTAGATCGACTACATCGATTCAAAGTCTCACAGATTCATAAACATTTCTACGTCCATCAAGAGAAATGTTTTTATCTTGTGTGCCAAGACAATCAATCTGTTACGCCTCAAGCGACTTTTGTTTACTAATTGAATCAGAGATTGCGGGTATGAAAGGTTGTTTCTAGTGGCATTATCTTGACTTTAACAATTTATCGTTTTTTTAGGGGTCTGAGTCATAAGATGAATATTTATTTTATTTCTACTTGTCCAATCGATTTCAATGTCTGCCACGGTTTGCTAGGAGACGTCATTCGGTTCGAATCTGGCCGGATCGAAGCAATTTTTTCTAAGTGTTCATCATTTTCAAATTCAAATTCAAAATATTTATTTCCAGATAACAGGATCCATTGGTGTTAGTACATAGAGAAAAAAAACTTATAAGCTATTGTTAGTAGGAATATTATATAACATATTAATTTATTAATTAAAATCTAAAATTTCTTGTACTTACGAGGCATCTCGTGCGGAATCACTGTCCGTACGAGATGCCTCGGTACTGGCGCTCTGTGGTCCCCTGCCACATCGTTCAGGATGCTGTGGTTACTCTCCCGGCACCTTCTAACCAACAATGTTACTTTTTCCGGCATGAAAGCAATTCGTATTGATCAAAGCCGGAGGCGCTGCAGACCGGGGTAATCTCAACATCATTCTGAACACGTGATTATATTAGACGCGCAGGGAATTTAGCGACCTTTGGGAACACCTAAACCACAAGCCAACATCCAGATCTTTGTATTAATAATTATAACAAACTAGTGGAATAATTTCACAAAAAAATAGGTAGGTGTTGCCTCCGTGGCCGAGCGGTAAGCATGCTCGACTGCTACTGAGAAATATTTGTATGGCCTATATTTATTTCTCTCGTGAGTTTGGGTGTAATTTGTGGTTGTCTATGTGTGTGTCCACCTGCGACACAGGGTTGTGACGATGTGACCCCCTTCCATCGTCATCCCACCTTTTTATCACCTTTACTCTGGTTCCTGGCCACTTGTTCTCAAATTTTCCTTTGCCTCGTCGTTCTCATTTTAATCTCTCTCTGTTCAATCGCTGCAGTGCTGCTCGTCTAATTTTGATCCTTTTACTAGTTCCCAACCTAAATCATGTGCCAATTCTAACGAATCTAACCTAGTAATATTGTATAACTCGGCCCTTTCGGGCCCTTTCTTTTGAATTTACTTATGGAATAGATTATGTGGGTCGAAGTATCCTATTTTATTGCAGTGATCCTGGCCACGGCACATTAGCGCCCGGATCACAGTGTGGTCGGCGTCTGACGCCTCACACTGTCCAAGTAACGCGCGAAACCGCTCGACTTCAACTTGTATAACACAAATTCGTACCTTTATAATGAGAAGATAGAGATGAATGCGCTATAGGCGAAAAACATGACGCGTCGCGACGCTTCGACTGTGCGCCAGTGTGAGTTGAGCCTTGAAATCTGCGCGATTTAGAACTCTGTGTGACACTGCTACTGTTATGGATAGGCGTGTCGCTTACCACCAGGCGCACGACTGGTTCGTCCAGTCACTTGGTGTTACAAAAAAATATTTTCAATATGTCTTGTGACAATTCCTAGGATTATTAAAAATTATTAAACAAAATATATATTATAATGTAATTTAATAAATGTAATATCGTTATAAACATTATTCCATTTTAAGTAAGAAATACGTACAGTAAACGATAAATGTGTATAAATGTCTATTTGGAAAGAGCAACCCCTAGAATGAGCAGTAGTTTTTTTTAATGTACCAATGTTCATAGCAATTGCTATGCCAATGAGGGGCACTGCCACTGCGCCCGTTATCCTGAGACATAAGTTATCAAGTCCCATATTATTATTTGTAGTCATAGCAAATGGAGAACTTCTAAATTCGAATTGTTACTACTTTTTACTTTCTGACAACACAATAACAGAGCATGTTTAATATGATTATAACAGTTACTAAGGTCACCATATGAATTTAAAAAATATAAAAAATGCATAGGCTCGACGATATCAATGTACTTGACTAGGCTGCATGGTTTAAAGATCTTTGCCTTTCCGTAAGGCAAAATACATAAAATAACAACAATAATTTCAACTTGAAAAATCGTTTCTTTAAACGAAGATATTATTATCATAAAAAATGTATTACAAATGCAATAATTCATAATAAAGATTTTTATCATAGTTTGATACCATTCCATGTATTAGATACTGAATGTGCTGGTCACCAGAGAACAAACAATACACATTATATAATAAAGATGTTTTTCAATTTCACAAAGGAAGCATTTATAATTATAAACTAAGATTATAAATATAATAACGTAGTTCGAGTACCGTAACACACAATGAACTGTGTATCTGTTACGTAGGTCACTCAATAAGTTTTGAGATAAAGAAAAAATATCAAACATATTAATATAATTTATTTCACATTTTTTTAAAATACTCTCCATCATTATCTACACAAAGTTTCATTCGTCTAAACCAACTCTGAAAACACTTTTGCCAGTCTTGATCTGTCAGCATTGAAATTGCCATTTCGTAGGCAGCCACTGCTTCTTCGACATTCAAAAAAAAATTTTCCTTTGATTTTTCCTTCACTGTTGGGAACAAAAAGAAATCGCGGGGAGCCAAGTCAGGGCTGTACGGCGGGTGATTTAAGGTTTCTATACCAGATTCCTTAATAAACGCCTTTGTTCTGAGGGACGTATGTGAAGAGGCGTTATCGTGATGCAGCATGATTCCCCAAAGCCCGGTCTTTGGTCTCCTCTCCCGCACAGCTTGGAAAATTTTTGGCAATGCTACTGTTGTGTACCATTCTGAATTAACAGACCTACTATTTTCTAACATTGACGTCGACAAATGTCCGCTCCGAGAAAAAAAGTAGCTACCATTTTTTTGCCGACGTTTCGAGGTCTTTGCAACTTTGTCGGTAATTGTCCCTCTGCCAAGACCCACACCGACGACTACTTCTTGCTTTCTGGATCATATTGATAGATCCATGTTTCATCACCAGTAACGATTTCTGAAACACGTCTCGATGTCCCGTTTTCGAAACGTATAAGCATTTCTCGGCACCAATCCACTCGAGCCTGTTTTTCAGTACCGGAGAGCAATCGTGGGATCCATCGACAACAAAGCTTCCTCACTCCAAGATGTTGATGCAGGATAGTATCGACGCTCCCCGAACTAATGCCTAGGATCTTCTCAATGTTCGTGTACGTGATTCGTGGATCTTCTCGCACCAACATTTCAGATGTCCACACATTTTCTGCAGTAACTGCTGTTTCCGGGCGTCCGCCTCTTAGGTCATCTTCAAGGTTAGTTTTGCCTCCTTTAAATTCCTTAAGCCACCTAAAAACTGTTGCACGAAAAGGAGCAGAGTCATCTAATGCTGACTGCAAACGTTCCAAACTCAATTGTTCAGTTAAACCACATTTAAAATCATAGAAGATCATAGCACGCAAATGTTTACAGTTAAGATCCATTATTGCAAAGAAAAAGCGCGGGAAGCGTTGTAGTAAAATGATTAACAATGTCATTTTTTTTTTATTTAGCTAAATTGCTTTTGGTGATCTATTTTTAAATAAATTTGCTTTTTAAAAACATATAATACGGGTGCGTTCCATTTTTAAATTTCGAGTATCTCAAAACTTATTGAGTGCCCTACGTATAAACTTCTACAGCGCTATTTTAATTACAAAACATACTATAAAAGCATATTTGTTAATGCTCTGAATAATAATTAGTAATAATAAATAACGCACATTCATATAGCCCTGCACTAGGGAAACCCTGTATTGCGGGTGCACACTCAACAAATGACACCCAAACTCACGAGAGAAAGAACTGTAGGCCATACAAATATTTCTCCCGACTCGGGAATCGAACCCGGGACTTCTGCGTGGCAGTCCAGTGTGGTAACCGTTCGGCCACAAAGGCAGTAGAATGCTTTAAATATTATATCATATGCAAGGAAATTACACTTAATTACACTTAAGGAAATTAGACTATTTAGTAGCAGTAGATCTTTTTGTGAAACAGTTCGTCATTTTACCTATTTCTGCCGTCACGCAATAATGTGTGCATTACTGCGTTCCGGTTTTGAGGGGTAAGGGGTGTTGGTGAAATTACAGGCAAATGGGACTTGTCAAGTTATGTCTCAGGGTAACGGTGCAGTGGTATTGCCCCTCAGATCTTTGCGATTTAAAGCTCTGAGTAGCACTATAATTGTTACGGATAGGCGTGTCGCTTACCACCAGGCGCACGATTTCGTTCCGTCACATGGTATTATAAAAATATTGGACACCTATTACACTGGCCATGCTAAGTCCCCTTGGTCTTTCGTAGAGGAGAGCCGTAAACAACTTGTGTCACAAACAGAATAAGCCCTGGAGAGGGTTCCTGATTTGGGACGACTAAACTTAGTCCAATTTAACCCCACCAAGATAGAAGTTTGCGCGTTCACCGCTAAAAAGACTCCATTTGCTGCAGAACTTCAGTTCCAGAACAAGCCATTAAATATCTCGGGGAGCATCGAGATCCTTGATGTCGACATCTCTTGTGACGTACAGTTCCGTAGTCACTTAGATGGCAAAGTCATGTTAAGTTTAATTAATACCATGGAGAACATAGTGATGAAACCTCGAATAAGGTTCACAACCTTCGGAAATTGTGAAAGGCCCAATTGTATCGGATTGACATGACATGACATGAGCATCCGGAAGGACATGAGCAACAAAGATTATATCGAGAGCGTCATCTGTACCGCGTCGCGCAAGCTTGGCATCCTGAACAAGGTGCACCGATTTTTTACTCCAGAGCTGCGATACCTGTTGTATAAAGCTCAGGTCCGAAGCAGCATGGAGTACTGTTCGCACCTTTGGGACGGCTCTGCCAATTACTTGCTCGATGCCCTAGATGGACTGCAGCGCTACGCCTTCCGTGTTGTCAACGATCGTCATGTAACTGAGCATGCGGAGTCGTTACAGCTTCGCAGAGATATAGCGTCTCTTAGCGTATTCTATCGCCTGTACCACGGTGAGTGCTCTGAAGAGTTATTCAACCTTATCCCTTCATCTCCTTTCCATCAGCGGACCACCCGTGCCGGACTGCGTTGCCACAGTTGGACGGTCAGTTCAATACCGTCCCGCACTAAAAAGTTTGGCAATTCGTTTTTATGCCGAACCATCAAATTGTGGAACCAACTCCCGGCGCATGTATTCCCTCCCCTCTATAACATCGGGTCCTTCAAACGTAGTGTGAAGAAGCATTTGGCCAGACCGGCAAAATGATAGTGACGGAGTGAAGACATTTATGTTTTCCATCCGTTACTCTCATCTCTGGACTGTATTCGCACTTTCCATCAGGCACGGTGCAGTCATTTTGCCGAGCCACAATAAAAAAAATTAAAAAAAAAATTGGAGTGCTGGTCTATGGTCTAAACCCTCTCCTAAGAAGAGACCAGCGCCCAGTAGCGACGTATAATGGGTCACCGCTCTCTGAAAGTGTTACAAACGTTGGCGCCCCGAACCGTTTTGAGAATTTGCCATTATGCCGATCAGTCTTTCGTCGCTTCATACCTACTTGTTACTTTGATATCCGCCGTCGTGCGCCAGAAATTAGACAAATGATAATATTGCCGCCAGTTGTAAATGTAAACAACATTTTAATGCAAAGAAAAAACTTTTTTTTTCTTCAACATACGAGGTCACAACTGTTTTGTAACGCTTAACACTAGTAAATAAACAGAAAAAAATATGTAATGGAAATAGATAAGATGTTGTTTAAGGTCACATTATACAATATGTTTTTGTTCATGTTTTTTTTTATAATACTAAGTGACTGGACGAATAAATCGTACGCCTGGTGGAAAGCGACACGCCTGTCCATAACAGTTGCAGTACAACTCAGAGCTTTAAATCGCAAAGATCTGAGGTGCACTCCCAATGCGCCCACACAAGCTTGCACCTTGAGACACAAGTTAACAAGTCCCATGTGCCTGTAATTGCACCAGCACCCTGACCCTTCAACGAACACAACAGCGAACGGCTATGGAGTGGAATTCTCTACCAGTAGACTTGTTCCTTGAATGCTAAAACTTGGACCTTTTCAAGGCGAGAGTGAATAGGTATTATTTAGGTGTCATGCTCCATCTTCGACCTCGTCGGCACTTTCCGTAAGGTGAAATGGAGGTCAAATGCGCACTTATTCTTTTATAACAAAAAAGTAATGGATTTAATAATGTTACGATTGATTTTATCAAGTATTGTCTGTGATAAAGCTCTGGTGGCACTGCAACTGCTATATGGACAGGCGTGTCGTTCACCACCAAGCGCATGCGCATGACTTGTTCATCACGACACTTTGAATCATAAAAAACTAGCCGAATCTAAAAATAAATAAACTTTTTTTTTTCATTTTATACGTTTAGACAATAATAATGCACCAAACAAATGTGCTTACGGAGCTTATTTTACAATGCCAGTTATTTAGAAGGAAGACGGCAGCAAGTCAAAACACCGTGAGAATAACAAAATACGTCACAAAATGGCGCCAAAAACAAATGAATTTAAATATAGAATTTGAATAAAATGATTTTAAGAAGTTATAAATACAATAAGATATATAACGTCTCTTTGGCATTTATGTTGTAATTTAACAACATGTATGATTTTATTCAGGGTTTGAAAGTGGTTTTCGATTGGACTGTGTGTTTTGTGTGTGTGTTACGCGATTACTCCGGCACATCTGAACAGATTATGGTGATTCTTTTTGTGTTGGAAAGAGTGTACTTCAGTGTCTAGGTACCAACAGACAGTCAACAGACAATCAAGTGATAACTTCATAATGGATAAAATAATTATACATTTTTCATAAAAAAAAACCTATTCTTAGGTTTTCGCGATTGTTACACTTAGGAAATGAAACTATTTTTCAAACAAACCGATGTTTCGGGCCATTTACAGGTACCGAAATGTCGCCAGCCAACCGTGACCATGCTGAATACTAAATATTTAGCATTTAATACCTAATGAAGCTCTGCTGCATACGTAGTCCGTAGAATACGTGAGCTACTGTCTAGCAGTAGCAACATCGGTAAGCTCACGGTAGTTTACTTTAGTTACTTCCATAGTATAATGTCTTGCGGGATTCTCATGTGGGGTAAAGCGGCAGATATACAAACCATATTTGTGTTGCAAAAACGAGCGATTCGTTCTGTGTACCGTTTAGGTTCTCGGGTTTCTTGCAGACAAAAGTTTAAGGAGACTGGTATCATGACTGTGGCATCACAGTACATTTACTCCAATACTTCATATGCCCGTAAAAATATACATAATTTCATAAGATTCTCATTTCCTATGTTTAAAACTTACATTAAAAGTATTTTATTTAATTGAAAAATCATATTACAAAATTGAAGAGTATGTTTTAGATAAAGAAGTATGGAAAGATAACAAGAGTCTAGATTCCACACAATTATGATTCAAAGTATATTCCATAGCATTTAAGTTTATTTGTAAAGAGCAATCCCAAGAGTTTCTTGCTCGTTCTTCTCAGGGAGGTCAGAATAGTGAACGAGCAGTAGGTAGCTTAAAAAATGACGTTTTCAAGTGTAATAACTTAGCTATGGTATAAATTATTATTTGACCTTAACTTTGAATTTTTATATAAGTAGATACAAAGGTTGGAGCGGTGGTAGCGCAGTGGGAAAAAAGTTTACAAACTTACATTAACGTTAAACTTTACATAGTCACTCTATCGCGCGAGATCAGGAGCGTCCCGTGTTGCGTGCGGGCAAGTCTGCACGCGCAATGGTGCCCATTACCTGTTTCAAATTTTTAAACTGTTTCTTTCGCACGTGATTGCTCGTGTTCGTTTTTGCTAGAACGGAAAGAGCGTCCATGTAAAGGACAATAGCGCAGGATAGACCGTGGGAAAGTGGCGCGTGTTGGAGTGCGCAATTACGCGCGTGTTGGAGTGCGCAATTACGCGCGCGACTGGTGAGCGCAACTGCGCGGCCTTTCCTTTTCCTTCCAACGTCGCTAAAGCCCGCTTGTCTCTTGTGAATGTTTACTAGCAATATCTTTCGCTACCCGGGACAGTAGCTACAGCTGTACCTAGCACAAGTCCGGTCGTATATGGAGTACTCCTGCCACTTATGGGATGGCTCTGCTACATACCAACTGGCCACTTTCGATTAAATTGACAAGCGTGTCAAGCGGCTTATAGGTGACTCCTAATTAGTGGAGAGGAGAGCCTTGAACACCACCGTAAAGTTGCCTGCTTATCGGTATTATACAGGATATATCACGGAAAGTACGATCGAATTACACGATTTAATTCTGCCTTTCCATCACCGGGGGACTACGCGTAGGCTTGGGTTCCACCCCTATGTTATGGATATTCCAAAGACTCGCACGAAGCGTTATGCTTCCACATTTATGTGGCGAACGGCAATGAAATGGAATTTCCTGTCTGCAGACTTGTTCCCTGAACGTTATAACATGGGTCTTGTCAAGGCGAGAATGAATAGACATTATTTAGGTGTGAATGCTCCATCGTCGATCTCATCGTCACTTTCCATCAGGTGAGTTGGAGGTCAAATGCGCACTTATAATTTATAAAAAAAAAAGGAAATCATTGTGATGAATCGTGGTACGTTGAAGATGGTTCACCACAATTATTGGAAAGCTGTGTGAAATCTCCAACCCGCACGGTACTAACCTTAGAGGAGACAAGTGCCCAACAGTGGGAAGTATAATGATTTAACGATAAAGATACACAATGTAACTTCCGTGACATGAGGCTAGAAGACAGTGGCGCTAATAAAGATAATGGCCTTATGAGCGTTGTAGCTATTATGATAAGCTGTAAAATGTGTCAATAAGAGCGAGGTCATCGCTCACATGTACACACATCATGTCCTCTTCATCGCGAATAAAATTAAAAAATAAAATAATAACCTTAACAATAATAATAATAACCTATATAACCTTACAATTTAAAAAAAGAAAAGTTTTTTGCATAGTTCGACACAGAATTTCAAGTTGTGAGTGTGTAAGTTTGACGACCTCTGTGGCCCAATGGTTTGCGATGTGGGTGCTAGATGACGAGGTTCCGGATTAGATAGAGGACCAGACGACAGGACGAACAAGTCGTGCCTCTGGTGGTAAGCGACACGACTGTCCACAGTACTTGCAATGTCATTTAATTCGCAAAGATCTGAATCAATGCGCCCGTCACTCTGAGATATAAATGGACGAGTGCCATGTGCCTGTAATTTTACCAACTTCATTATCCTACAAAACCTGAACTGTACTTTTCCAAATTGATCCTGGCTTCTGGTTAGGATGTTTCGGGTAGTGCCCCGAAGTGATTTCTGTAGCTCTGGTTCTCATAGCACCGGGGTTTCACTAGTTTGAGAAACCAGGTTATAGGTGTGATTCTCTGACACAGTTAATATTATTCTTGTTAATTATTATCTTCCAAAACACGCGATTCTGGTGGAAGTCTCCAGCAGCGTCCTGAGCCGTGATAAGTGTCCACCGGTACACGGTCAGGTCCGTTACTTAGCTTATAATACGGATTAAAATCCTTCATCTCCCCTTTGGCGCAGTCAAGGTCAACTCGGCAAAGAATTCTAAAACGTCCAATAAAAATTATAACTTTTTCATAAAAAAACGAACTTTTGAGGTCGAATTACATCTATTTGCCAAGTTTTATAGAGATTGGTTAATGGATAGTGCGCGGAACTGGACTCATTGCCTAGTTTGCCATAGTTTTACTTTGCACTTAGTTAGAGGTGGAATATTTTCTTCAAATTTAAATGGGGTCAATAGTGAGGTACCCTATTTCCAACAAAAAAATTATCTTCAAAATGGGTTCACAAATACTGGAGTAACAGCGTAACATACACACAAAAAAGGTATAAAAAACACAAAAACACCAAGGCCGAAATAAACCTATCCTAAAATTGCTATTCTGCCCTTCTCATCATGACTAACGTAAACGACCTTACATTTTACATTAACATATCTAGAATTATCGAAACGAGATCAAATATCGCCTCTATCGATTTTTTTATATCTTATTTCGTTTCACTTTTATTGTTAAAAAATAGAAAAACCACATCTCGGAAACTACCAAAATGTAATTATTGCATCAGTTATGACAAGGAGGGCAGTATTCAGGTTAAAAAATAACGTAAAGTAACAGATATCCAAGCATTTACCTGACCACCTGCATAAGATTAACAGGTATCAACCAACTGTACTTAATAGAACGTGATCTATAAATAGCTCGGAAAGTACAGAGTTAGTCTAGAATGTGGTATGGACCGGTCCTTGGGTAGTGTGAGGAGGCAAAGGTAATTTTGATCTTTCAGTTTTCTTTGATTAAAGTGTAGTAGGCAGTATAGTGTAAATGATAAAAGTGGATCGTAGGCTATTCTTATGTGTCAAGAATAGCCTACGATCCATCGTCTTAACAAAGTCACAAATTAATTCAAGGGGCAATGTAAAGAATTTTCCAATAAGAACGGCTAGATTTTGACAGTATAAACTGTCAAATGCGGCCATGTTGTAGAGGCTGCTTTCGTTAAATCTGTTGTTTACTTTTCAGTCAAAAAAGACAAATTACAGCGCCGAGGAACACATGCAAATGGTATTAACAACAGATTTGACAAAAGCAGATTCAACAACATGGCCGCTATGAACTGTTAAAATCTACCCGCCCTTGATGGACAACGCTTTATATGCTTGTGTAAGATTAAACTATAGGGAAACAAAAAATTATACTAAAAGCTATTTACACAGCTTATGTGTATTTGGATGACAAAAATCCTTAGTTGTAACCAGTTTATCTTTGGAAATATTTATTGTAAAGGATGCACAAATCTGCACAAATGTTTATTTACAAAGAGCAACCCCTAGAGTTTCTTACTCATCCTTTTCAGGGGAATCTGACTTACGAATGAGCAGCGGGTTTAATCAATATAACGATTCAAGTGTCAAGATTCAAGTTTTGATTACAAATGGAATATACACACATCAAAAGTCTCTAAGGATCATTGCTGAAAATCAGGATTTTTAATGATTTTTTTTTTTACACCAAATATTTTTTGGTCAATTTCATTATTAAAATCCAAATTATAAAATAAACACTCGGTAAAACAAACGTACAGTACGGTACAATGCAAAGAATGTGGAAGCGGGAAGTAGACCTTCAACCTAACAAGGAGAAACCTTAACTATAACAGATGACATACGCAAAGTTATGAGAAAAACAGACATAATACTAATGAATGGATCTATTTTGTGTGTGGTTTATAGTTCCGGTTAAAACATTTCCGTTATCATCATCGTCATTTCAGCCGAAAGCCCACTGCTAGACATATGCCTCTCTCAAGAATCGTCACAACCATTTACGCAACCTTCATCAGGTTTATGGTTCCCTTCTTGGGTGGTTTGCTCACGCTTCATCTTCCGATATGCGGTCGCCATTCGAAAACTCTTTGGCTCCATCGGCTTATCTATATTCTACCAGCAATATACTTCGTCCACTGCAACTTAAGTTTTGTAAATCTTTGATAACTCACTCGGTTACTTTGGTTCTTTTCTTCTGTTACACAAAATCATAATCTAAACCCCGACAATGCACATGGTGCTATATTTTTAAAGGCTGTTTCTTTTACCTTAATTCTTTTCCTATCCTTTAATTGTAATTTTGTAAATATGCGCAGATTCATATCTATTACTATGAACCATTGACTTACAATTATATGGACGTCGGGTCCGCGCTAAAAAGTGT
>NW_020654080.1:3340691-3366209 GCF_003589595.1 Hyposmocoma kahamanoa | reverse complement strand
TGGTTTTTGTATTAGACCCGTCGTCCATTTATTTGTAAGTCAATGCTATGAACGTAAGTTCTTCGTATCGTATAGATGACATACAGTGTAATGCTTGCCATCGTGATGAAAGCATATTCCAAACAGCGTAAGGTACTCGCCGAATGTTACCCAGGGCGCACCAGACATAGGAAAGGAATGACATGTCATGTGTGGAAGCTATGAACGTAACAAAGTCGTTATCGCGGCTGGCACCACACAAAGTATTTATATACTTATTGTTTTTGTTTATATTTGTGTACAAAATCTGTGGTTAAATTTTGTTTTTGGTTTGTTATTGTTATTTATTTGTGTCTGTGTCTTAAGTGTGAATGTTTTTGACTTTGTTTTTTCTGTTTTCCTTCTCTTTTTCTTGTGTGGTGTCATTTATGGTAGTCAAATTGTTTTTCTTCTTTCTTTCTAACATATCATGTGTATAAAATCATTGTTTTTTACCCGCTCAAACTTACAATTCGTATGTTTCGTTTCTAGCGTTTCAACATCCATGGTCAAACAACACAATTCTTCAGATGAGTATGAAAAACCTTTGAAACACTAAAACTTTTTCACATTTCCTTTGAAAGGTTTCTCCGTGGAGTTTTTATTAATATTGCCAAGAAAGTTTGTAGAAAAGTCAATACCCTTATTAACAGTAATATCGTTACCCTATCTTGTGTTATCTATTAGTTATTGTTTCGTTAATAATTAGAGCGGCGTAATACTATTTATAGTAATGGATGTATACGTTTCGATAACAGCGTTTGCTCATAGCTTAGTAGACTGATACAAATTGTAAGCTGTTTTAAGTTTGGACTGAATAAGGTCAAAGGTTTGCTGAATTGAGATTACAAAAGCACAGATCTTCAGTGAGTCACTACTTATAGTTACTGAAAAAATTGGAAAAACTGGCGTAAGAACCCTAAAATCAAGTTTTTTTTAAGTCAGGAATGTTTCTTTTCTTTTCTTTCTGTTTATAATAACTGAATTACTTTTTTTGGGGGTCGAACTATTTTAAAATCTACAGAAAATGTTGTAACGCCAAAAAAATAGAATATTTTTTTCTATGTTTTATGTGATAAATTTAGGAAATTCAATATTCAATACTCAATAATTTTATTGTTCTCTATAAGTGCCTCCATGGCCGAACAATTACCATACTGGTCTGTCCTGGCCGAGGCTGCACACTGGGGCCCGTTCATACAAGGTCATGCTCAAAACTGAATTTTCAAAACGTGGGTATTTCAAAATATGTATGTATATGAGCGTAGTCGTAACAAAGTGTCACATCACGCCTAAAAATACTGAGTCGCTAACTACTGTCGGTTGTGAGATGTATCAGCTCAAAGTTTGCTCTATACGCTAAATAACAATTATTACGAAGCACACGTGAGTTCATGTGCAATTTTTATATATTTATTTCTTATGTTTGATATCAAAATCGATTGAAGTGCATTATGTCAGTGACCAAGCAAAATATGACAAGTCTCCTAACATTATTATTATGCACACGCGCATCCAATGCTATCGTATGGTGTTATTGTGTGGGGAAATTCCTGTGATGTGGACAAGGTGTTCATACTGCAAAAAAAGTGTATAAGGATAATAACGAATATAGACCAAATGGAATCTTATAGACCTCATTTTGTTAAGTGTAAAATACTGACCGTTACTTCTCTCTACATTCTCGAGTCATGTAAATTTGTTAGGAAGCACCCACAGTTTTATTCACGTCTGACGAACGATAAACGAAATAACAGAAACTTAAACAAGCTTAGAGTACCTTTCTCCAAAATGAAATTAGTTACATCTGGCCCGCACACCATGTTAATTAGAATTTATAACCACATACCAAATTATATCAAAAACCTGGAAAGACTTACACAATTTACTAAAGAACTAAAGGCATTTCTTGTTAATCAATGTTATTATGACTTACATGAATTTTTTGACGATTCGTATGATGACAAATAACAATAATAATACAAATAAAACTACTTCAACACATCTTATTAATAATTATTGAAATTAATGTATTGTATAAAGTAAGTTTTCTAATTAAGAATAATGCAATGTAATAATGTATATAATAATGTAATGTTATGATGTTATATTGTAATGTAATAATTTAATATAATTAAATAGTGTGATTTATGAATTTAGCCCTCAGATGTTGCTGTGCCCTTGCAGGGCGTCACATGTATACCACCAATTAATGTTCCATCTTAAATTTGTAATGTGATATGCAATAAACAATTGAAATTATCATCATTTCATAAGTATATCGCTATCTGATACAGGACTAATAATAAGTAGTAGTTTGTGGCTTTCAAAAAGTTAAGAGCTAATAAATAAGCTTTCTCGAAAATGCGCAAAGTTCTATTTTCGAAACATACTTTATTATAAACGGAAAGCTTTGTATATTACTGAGTAGATGGAAGGAAACACCACCATAAATAACTATGTGACTGTGTGAACTGTGTAACAAGTGGGACTACCATTTTTTACTCCAAAGTAGCGAAAATGACGGACTGAGCTCAAGTTTGCGGAACTCCGCGAACTGTTGGCACACGTGCTATGCAAAGTAAGCACTTCTACTGTATTTATTGTTTTGTCACTCTGAGACATACGTTGACAAGTTCCATGTGCCTGTAATTTCACCAGCACCCTTACCCTTCAAAACCGGAACACAGTAACGCTGACATTACTGCTTGGCAGTAGAAATCCGTAAGTGGCAGTACTTCCCTGGACGAACTCTTTCACAAGGAGCTCTACTGCTACTAAAAATATTGTGTATTTATTGTAATGAAAATAATATCTTTAACTATGGGGGGCTGTTCCATTAGTTGGTGTGGGAAAAACAGCAAAACATCTAATTACAAAACAAACGGAATCACATTTCATCGGTAATTAAATATGTAATTTTTCGATATTTGTCCATTATAGCAAAGCTCAAGTTAAAGTGGTCGATTTGAAGTGAAACAATTGACGACACTCGTTAATTGTTTCGAATTCTGGCTGGCCAATCGGAGCGCCGTCGTCGTCGTAATGATTTGGCAGAATAGTATTCAAACAAATTAAATGACACTTCGTGTCTATTTCTGGTTATATACTCCATGCCTCAAAACTACTGAGTGTAATTAGTTGATATTTAAAGAAGGATCACGCTTTGTGTATACAGAGCACGTTCGCAGAATTGGTTTTGGTCTGAGTGTTCTGGGTAGTGCCCCGCTGTGGATTCCTGGTACTCGGGGACTTTCTAATTTGCGATCAGATAAAAGGTCTAAAATGTTAAGATATTTTGCATTAATTAAAAACGACCTTATATACCAATATTGAGATATACAGAGATAGCAATGTAAAAATAAAAAGACGTGTCACATGAAGTTATTTTAAACGAGACAAATTTGAGATAAGCACAGGAAAAAGAAGTGTTTTTATTCCTGTTTAAAGTCAGATATCAAAGGTTGTTGGTGTCAAGTTTAACGTTTTTATCAAATAATATTGTTTTATTAAGAAACAAGAGGATTCCCAGAATAAAGAATTTCATTAAACAAATATACGGAAAGAAAGGAATAAGTAATTAAATAAATAAATAACGCACACACTCAACATAGCCCCGCACTAGGGAAACCCTGTGTCGCGGGTGCTATGGACACACACATAGACAACCACAAATTACACACAAACTCACGAGAGAAATAAATGTACGCCATACAAACATTTCTCCCGGCCCGGGAATCGAACCTGGGACCTCTGCGTGGCAGTCCGGCATGGTAACGGTTCGGCCACGGAGGCAGTTAATTATGAATACAAAGATCGAGCCCAAAAAAAAATCCTTCGATCTAACAGGACCCGAACCTACGTCTGTGCCATACCAGGGCGACCACTCTACCAACTACAGATCGAGTCAGCAGCACCTTATGAATTTTTCTATGCGTTTGTTACAGATCTTTGTTTTTTAATTTTAACGGATTTTTCTGTCATAGCGCCACTCAACCAGGTACCTTCACAGTCCGTCGTGGTGAATGTTCACCAATCCCACGGCGCCGACTCAACCGGCGAGAGGGAAACCCGGGGGGATTTTTAGTGGGGTAGGCCCTCCAGTCTGGAGGGAGAGTCCCCACAGAACCCCTGAGTCTCCCTGTGCTCAGGGGTATCCACAAAGATTTCACCCCGTCAAAAAAAAAAAGGTTTCTTCACAGTTACAAGGGGTTGACAAGAGATGCCGTTTTATAAACTGTAATATTCATGTAATTAATATCATGATGTTTTATTACTATGACATTAATTTACTTTTTGTGAAATTACTGCATTAGTTTGTTATAATTATTAACACAATTTTAATATCACAAAAAACAAATTAATATTATGGTAGTAAAGCATAATATTCATTACAATCAATATTATAACTATCGAGTTCTTAGGTTTTCGCGATTGTTACACATAGGATATGAAACTATTTTTCCGGATTTAAATCGCGTATATTTGTTCTTTCAAACAAACCAACATTTCGGGGCCTTTACAGGTCCCATCAGACAACCGTGACCATGGGACCAGGGGTTCTACTCTCGATCTCCGTCCGAAACAATTACTGTCAAATAAGTAATATTCGACAAAATTAAAAGACAAGTATCAAGTATGAAGCTTCATTCGCATCACGCGTCTTTTCATTTGGTCCAGTATTGCTTGTTTGGCAGCAATTGTTTCGGACGGATGTCAGACGGAGTTCGAGGGTAGACCCCCTGTAAAGGCCCGAAATAGTAAATTATACTAAAATGAATTGCAATAAAGTCTCCGGGAGTCTCAATGGAATAATAATTACCAATAGTTTTAAGAAATTAGCAGATTTGGGCCTCTGTAAATAGCCCGAAGTGTTGGTTTGTTTAAAAGAAAAAGAAAAGAAATATAATATGCGAATTTAGATCCCGTAAAGAACAGGTATATTTGCCAATGTGTAGCAATAGTGAAAACCTAAGAACTCGATATTATTATGACATGGTAAACTAGGCTGCACTTCGCACTCTAGTTGTGATTAATGACGCTTCTGTGTTAAAATTCAAAAACTGTAAGTAGAAACCAATCAAGAGCATTATTTTTAGTCGACTTCAAGTTAGAAGTTCGGCTGTATGCTTAGAGTAATAACGCATAGAATGATAGTTTCATATCAAACGTACTGTCACAAGTGAGGCAAAAATCAAATTCATGTAGGCTAGTTTTAGTAGTATGTAGTTTAATTTTCGGTTTTAGTGAATATTTATATAAAAATACAAGTTGAAACGCGTTACTTCCATGTGGAATGTGATGTTAGTATCTATTTTATGTTTATCTGACGTAATTTTACACTCATTTACCGCACATTTCGTCATTTTTAGCTAAAATTCTTGATCTGTTCGCGGTGCAAGTTGACCTTGAGCACGCCCGCTCGTTTAGGCCCTTTTGGCGCGCTTCAATTTGCTTCGCTTAGCGTGTGCGGACTAGGTTTCTATGCGTTATTATTCTAAGGCTGTATGTATGTTTTCAGATATCTCCGTCAATTGTGGACCGATTTTGAAAATTCTTTTTTGCTTGAAAGGATGCACTCTCGTGGTGGCCCCATTGTCACCAAGTCAGAATCTGATGATGGGATCGCATGAAAATCGAAGGAAATCCTCAAATTTTATGGGCATGTTCGTGTATTCACCAATTTCTCCATCAATAGTGCACTGATTTTGAAAATTCTACTTTTGTTTGAAAGGGTGGTGAACTCTCGAGGTGGTCCCGGTGGTCCGATTACTAATTATTTCCGCAAATAAAAGTCGACTTTTCACTTGACACAATATATGTAATCAACAAATCATCGTCACCATGACAACCAGAAAAAAGCATAAAATGTACAAAGGAGTCCGTAACAGTCCCATTGCCACCAAGAAGTCAGAATTAGATAAGGGACTTCCATGGAAATTGAAAAAAGCCGACAAGCAAACTTGCGAGGTCAGTTTTTTCTTCAATGAAAAAGTTATAATTATTTTTATGTCAAATTAGTAGACTATGCATGCCATCGACATCGATATCGACTCGCCATTGAAGAGCGGAATAAAAAAAATGCAGTGGCAGTTGAATATTAGTTCGATGGCTAGCCACTGACAATACTAAACGTCCAAAATCCGTCAAAATTGATTTAAAATTGCCTCCTACTTGCCAACTGCCTTCGTGGCGGAATTCGTCTCAGGTTCGATTCCGGCCGAGAGAAATATTTGTATGACCTACATTTATTTCTGTCCTGAGTTTGGGTGTAATTTGTGGTTGTCTATGCGTGTGTTCATAGCACCCGCGACACAGGGTTTCCCTAGTGCGGGGCTATGTTAATTAAAAAAAAATAGACTTGGGTCCCAGGCCAGGTAAGATTAAGGTCAAGCGTGTGTCTAATAGAGAAAAAAAATACGGAAATGTTTATTTAAATTTTCAATGTCATCATTGCGTGTGTGACTTTGATATAATGCAACTATTAGACAGGAAAGAATGTAGAAATGATGCCAAGTATGTTAAATGATGTCTTTGTTGACGCATTGCTAGGGTTTATTGTACCAAAGCATCATTTAATTTTCATGGTGCATAATAGCCGACGTAATTCAAGATAAGGAATATCGATACCGTCATTAAATTAAAATGTCGACTTTTGAAAAATGGCTATTAAAGGTTACGTAATTAAGTTTAATCTTGAAAAGAGAGATTTGTGTTTAGTAATGATATTGTTTTCAACACACGACATTTAGCTACGAAATGTCTATACAGATACACATTAAGACAACAAGGACAAGAAGTCAGAATGGTAAGGTAAGCTAGAATCTTTAAGTGGTAAATAGGAATAGCACATTATTGTTAAGGTCCTGAAAGTCAAATGTTCTGGACTAATAGAAGTTATAAGCAGGAGCTGCAGGCAAGTGGTTCTATAATACGACTCAAGAAGTTGCTGTGTCCACCTAGGCTTATATAGCGCTTTTCTCAATAAATGCAAGGAAATGTATGTTAATAATAATAAATAAATAAAATGAAATTCTTTTATCTACACACATATCATAAATTATCTATAATGTGTTCAAAAACCGCAAATTACGACCAGCATAAAGGTTAACTGTTTTGTTAGGTCAAATTTCTTATCTGTGAAAATGTTGTTATTGCTTCATGTTATTATTACATTAATTATATAGGGTGGCCGCAGTGGAGATGAAGTAAAGACGAGAATATATGATGAATAACTATATTAAATTTCCACAAAGGTATTTCTTAAACTAAATAATTTTAAGAACGTCCGAAGTTAGGTACGTTAGGTCTAAAAGTATTATACGAAAAAAGATCTTAACTAAAGGAATTTAGTCTACGTCCGATGTTAGGAACGTTGGGCCGAAAAGTGTCTCATAATTATAATTAAAATGACGAGTTTTGCATCGGTCACGTTGCGATGCACGGGGCGCGCGTTCCGGGGTGCGCGAATGCAAGTGCATTGAACTGACGTTTTAGGTACATACCTAAAACGTCAGTTCAATGCACACATGTTATGCAAATCTAGATACATAACACATTCAAATTTCGAACATCTCTGAAAAACAAAACAATTTTATTGGACCTCAATTCTAATATCAGTCAAGATGAAGTTTTATTCGAAATGAAATGTCAACAGCAAACAATTTTGACAATTTCACACGTTACTTGATATCGAACGATATGATAGTTGGGGCCGATTCTAGTTTGCCTATGAATAAAAAATAAAAACTACGGTTGTGTGACATGCGTGAGAAAACATTTTATTTGCCGCCATTTCGCCAGTCGTAACTTGCTGTTCCTGAACACATCATAGAGAGCTTATAATATGTGTGTAGATAAAGCAGTGTATGTAACTGTACATAATTAGGCATTAAAACACTCGTGCGCGCAAAAGCGTTTATTAATTATTAATAGAAATTAGAATACACTAAAACGTGACCATGGGACCTGTAAAGGGCCCGAAACGTCGGTTTGTTTGAAAAAACAAATATACGCGATTTAAATCCGGAAAAATAGTTTCATTTCCTATGTGTAACAATCGCGAAAACCTAAGAACTCGATTTTATTGTTATTATAATTATAATGAAACTGCATTAAAAATCTTAAAGACAGTACTTTTTAATCAAAGTAAACACCAATTGTTGGGTTATCGGCCGCGTTCTTTGTTGCTGTACAAATTTCTTTGTTACATTAAAAAAATGCTCTACAATACAATTGTTACGGAAGAAACTTCAGCTCGATAATTGTTCAGCTGTAAAACTAAGTTGGTAAAATTACAATCGCTTTCTTATTTTAGGTCAAGAACAAAAAGGATTAAAAAAGAATCTCAGACTCCAAGTGTAAAAGATCTTTCGAAATAATGAGAGAAAATAATTGAATCCACGCAAACGACTAGGATTAAGACAAATTTATCTTCTTAAGAAATATTGGACACTGTCACTGCGCTCGTCACTTTTGCGTGACTGCAGTTAGGGTAATTTACAATCTGGGACCCAGAGTATTTTTCAGAGATAAGTTTAAGGAAATTAATATACATACACTAGGGTCACAGTACATTTATGAAAATGTAATTTATGTTAAGAGGAATAGTCATTTCTTTATGAAAAATAGTGACAGACATAACATTAATACGAGGAATAAAAATAAACTAGCTGTTCTTGATAGTCGCCTTCACAAAGTCACAAATTCATTTAAGGGCCTATGTATACGCTTCCATAACAAAATTCCGTTTGATATAAAAATTTGTTATTCACGAGGTTTAAAAGTATAGTGAAACAAAAACTTTATACTAAAGGTTATTATACAAGTTCTGCGTACTTGGATGACAAAAATCCGTGGTAGTATCCCGTTTAGCCTATGGAGGTAGTCTTTGAGACTACTGTTTGAAAAAAAAAAATATATAGTAAATATTGAATGTGTACAAATGTTATTTACAAAGAGCAACCCCCTAGAGTTTCTAGCTCATTCTTCTCAGGGGAATCTGCCTTACGAATGAGTGCTAGAGTTTAACCTAAGTGACGATTCCAAGTGTAATAAAGTAATAATGCTTACCTATGAAATAAAGTTTATGTTGATTTTTGTAGTTTCACGAAATTGGTGACAGAATTTGTCAATGCATGTTGTGAAGAAGTCTTCTGTAAAGTAATTTAGACCCAATTTGATAATATATAAAGGCCAAAATAATAACTGTAACCATCCCCACAAAGAATGTCATCTAGTACGCTCTCGTAAATTACTTAATACGAGTAGTTAATACATAACAGACACATCACTCTCATACAAAATCGAAAATACCTACGCTATAATAGCCTACTAAATCTGACTAATGACACCAGGTGCTCACAACGAGGAAAAAGGAACCGAAGCACGCGCTCGGAGAGGTGAAAATAACTGAAAGACTTGTATGAGCGCTTGTGCCGACGTCGGTACACTCAGAGGTGAGCGAGTGGCACGTAGGCCTGCCTTTACCCTTCAAATCTTAAACGCAGTAGTGTCAGTATTACTGGTTGCAGTGCCATCCTGGACGTACTCTTTCGACAACTAAAATCTTGCATTATTGAGGCAAGGGACTAAAAAAATTCAAGGAATGAAAATAATTACACAGCGCTGACGCTATCAGAAGTCAATAATGGATATAAATATATTATATTTACAAACAAAAAGTCCAAAGACCAAACTAAGGAGATATTAATTTAGTTGATCGTAATTAGGGACGCGTAGATAATGTCAAATGGTAAAAGATCGACACGTATAATTATATTACATTAATGATCTTATTCACTGCCTCAGATGAATTTATTTATATATTATTTGAAGTTTATTTCTGACAGAAGGAAAAAGGTAATAACAATAATGTGCCTTGATTTTCACATTATTATTTCAGTCGTACCTACAAGTTGTAAACGTAATTTTCTCAAACATGCTCGGAAATGTTTGCATTACTGTCAAAAAACGAACACGGGAAGTTTGTCATTTACGGACCGTGCGACTTCTGTACGGTCGAGGCCTGCAAAGCAATTTATGAAAATTCATTACTGTCCGCTGCTCTAAACTTTTAAATCTGTCTAATAAAAATGAACTATTTAAACAAACAACAGAAAAACTCATACGAATCACTCATCAATGAAAAATAACTACCTGTACCGCTTACTTAAAAAAAAAGTTAGTAAAATAATCTCAATTGTTTTGGTATACTTTTCTAGATTTATCGCGAAAATGAGTTCTAGTGAGAACAAAAATACCGTCTAATTTAAAACAAGAGGCATAATATTCAAATGTCAGATATTAATTATTATTTCTTTACTTTTTCTATTATACATTTTCCTCTCTTTAGTCTTTTATTATTTCCTCACATTGTTTGAGAAAAACACCATATGCGCCTCGGCGGGAACGGGGATTATTTGACTCGAATTAACACAAGGCCTCGCAATCCTTAACTTCCCGACCTTTGCAATAATGTACTATAGTAAGGATTTATATGTCCACTGCAGTATTCTCGTGTTATATTGAAATAACCTTTATAAATGTAGTACTTGCGTATTGATATTCTTTTACCAACATCGCGTATGATTATGAAATAAAAATGAAATGCTGAACAAGTTTGAAATGAGTGAAAAATCAATGCATGCCTCGTGTGACAATCAGCGTTATACAACACGAGTGCACTGCACTGAGTAATAACACTGAGTCGATAACACCTCCGTCTGAAATCCGTGATTAAATAAAAAAGGCAAAAAATCAAAATAATAACTATAGCCGTGTTACAACATACAACCCTCTCAGTTTTTTTATAACGCACTTTCTCATAGCACCGCACTAGGAAAACCCTTTATCGCGGGTGCCATCGACACACAAAATCACGAGAGAAATAAATGTAGGCCATAGTAGCAGTAGGCTCCTTGTGAAAGAGTTCGTCCAGGGAAGTACTGCCAACTTACCTATTTCTGCCGCCAAGCAGTAACGTGAGCATTATTGTTTTCCTGTTTTAAAGAGTAAGGGTGCTGGTGGCATTGTATTACAAACAGGCGCACGACTTGTTTGTTCCGTCACTTGAATTATAAAAAAAAATCACCAATGCAATAATACCGGGATTTTAGAGGGAGATTATTATCAATTCTATGTGTTTATATTATATCTTTAATGTTTAGGCAAATCAGCTGTAACATGCAAGCTATTACAATATCCATGTAGCAAACAGACATTGTTTGCATTCTATGCTCTAGATTAATGCAACGTCACGTATTTCCGACAGATGTTGCCTGAGTTACTAGATATAATGTCAGTGGGCATTGTTTGTGCCAAATGTGCGCCTTCCGCCTGCTAAATGTATTATTAACTCTAATCTGTTTGTTATTGTTATAGATGTAGTTTGTGATATTTATGTTTTTGTTAAGTACAACATGTTTACTTCTGAGTAGGGTTGTTATTCCCAAATTTGAATAATCATGATAAAAAATAATGATCTTCGCAAAACAGCTTTTTTAAATAACAAAATAAAATTGAAAATGTGCACCCCCACTCTGGACATGTAAGACGTTGTGGATGGTGGACGTTTTTTCATTAGCTTGTTGGCTATTTCTTTTTTTTTTAATTAAATAAACTTGATCTTGACCACTACCTAGCTCTGGAGCAAATATAGGATCTACGATGGAACGTGTTCGCCCAGAAGATGCCTATTCAGTCGCACCTTAAAGATATTTGAATTGAATGAGTTCGGAAACACAGTCGCAGGCAGCAAAAGATGATGATGTGCTATTTGTTGATTGAGACTGATTTGTTTTGTTTTTAGCATGTCTGTTTGGAAATAAAGTATTACGAAAATTCCCCAACCTTTTTCATTCTGAAAATTTTCCGCCGAACAAACGACAAATCCTGATAATCCGAACGGATGGTGACCCTACTCTTGGGCATACATTTTGCACTTGGGTTTATTATAGATTTAAGAGCAAGGCTCTGTCAGTGTATTCCATTTTGTCTGCAAGCGTTTTGTAAACACAATTTAATTGTAGAAAGAAATGTCTTCTTTATTTATCTGCTTTAGGTTATCCATTTTAATAAAGACACTATTAATTGAGATCTTGCTAATAGATTTTAGTTCCATCATTTGTTAATATTTTCTTAATTAATGTTTTAACAGTACAATCAAATGTGTATAATTAAGTAGCAAAAAAGTAAAAAGAATAGGAAATGAAACAATTTTTCCGGATTAAATTTTTTTAATTTAGTAAAAAGAATGTTATATTTGAATTTAATGACCTAACAATGGGAGCCCAAATGTTTGCACTGAGGGCGCTGGGTGAGAGGTTCTGATTTCAAATTTTTTTCAGGTTTTATTTTTATAATATCAAGTTTTTGGACGAACAAGTCGTGCGTCTGATGTTAGTTACATGCCTGTCCATAACAGTTGCAGTGCCACTGACGAGTTTTAAGTCGTCGCAAAGATCTGAGGGGCACTGCCATTGCGCCCGTCACCCTTAGACATAAATTGACAAGTCCCATGTGCCTGTAATTTCACCAGCACCCTTACGCTTCAAAGCCGAAACACAGTAATGCTTACGTTACTGCTTGGCGGCAGAAATAGGTAAGGTGGCAGTACTACTCAGGACGAACTCTTTCACAAGAAGCTCTACTGCTAGTAGAACCAATTTGAGAAATGAACTTTTCTAAATTTTGGCTTTGGGTAGTGCCCCGTTGCATTAGTACCTGCTTATAGTATAAGAAATTGCTTAGTTTGGGACCAGATAACGAGTGTGTCTCATAATACCTTTTTTATAAATAAAACCGATCTCAAAATTTCGTGGAATTAAATCTATTTTGCTATTTTGGTTACTGGAAAGTGCGCGAAATCTTATTCATCTCCTAACCCCGGTGTGCTGTTCTTAGAGGTGGAATATTATCTTCAAATTTAAATGTGAACAATACTGAGGCACCCTTTTTCCAACAAAAATAATAATCAAAATCTTGTAACATATATAAAAAAAAATACTTGAGAACCTCCTCCTTTTTTGAAGTCGGTTAACATTGACTTACAAATAAATGGACGACGGGTCTAATACAAAAACTACGAAAAAAATGTCCCAAGTAAACCTATTTAAACGTAGTGACATGTAAAGGAATATGAAAAAGCTAAAACGTTGAATTTAAATTGTAATGTCATCGCAGTACTGTCTAATTTTGCTTGTTTCGCTGTCAGTCGAACAAACGAAGACTAAAGCGTGAATGACGCTCTGTATACGATTTTAACGCCCTATAAGTTCGGACACTTTTTAGCGCGGACCCGACGTCCATATAATTGTAAGTCAATGTCGGTTAAATATACCCATTTTGAATCTTTAACCGTGTAAAAGTAGGTCAGAAATCATAAGTTCAATAAATCGCAAACTGTAGCAACAAGCTACAATGTTCGAGACTCTACGTCCCAAAAAGGCAGTTAATTAACACTTATCTCTAGGAAGACCGAGTTAAAATATTCCACAATAACTAAATGTATTTAAATAATGATTCGGTTCTACTAATTCGTTAATTAATAATGTAGAACGACACAGTTTACATAATGTGCTTGTGATTATTATATTTTAGGATATGGAAATTTCCTTACACTCGTAAATATTATCCAGCTACTTATTATCAAACAAATGGGCGACAGTGTTTATTATAATGATTCTATTCTAGGCTATTCATAATAATAATAAATGGGTACATATTAGACAACATCATATACGTTGCTCTGACCCAAAAGTAAGTAATTAAAACACTTGTGTTATGGAAATTGGAAACAACGAGTACACCACAGATACCCAGACCCGAGACAATTTATATTTCGGCTGTATATATATTTTATGAATGTTTTCCGATTTCTCCGTCAATTGTACACCGATTTTTGACAATTCTTTTTTTGTTTGAAAGAGTGCATTCTCGTGGTGTTTCCATTGTCAGTAAATAAATATGGCTGTTTACAAAAATAAAAGAAAATGACCAATAAATAAAGTCAGCGTAGTGTTCATTGGAGATCGATCTGTAACTATTGCCTCGTTGACAAATCGTAGCGTAGAGTGGACTAGAAAGTTGTTAATACCGTTTCGAGTAGGCGTGTAAACATAAACAAACAGGTGTTAAGTGTTATGCAACGACACGTAATAATTGGATGTAAATGGAGG
Source organism: Hyposmocoma kahamanoa (assembly GCF_003589595.1). Taxonomy (NCBI): domain Eukaryota; kingdom Metazoa; phylum Arthropoda; class Insecta; order Lepidoptera; family Cosmopterigidae; genus Hyposmocoma; species Hyposmocoma kahamanoa. The sequence continues at coordinate 3,352,014 of NW_020654080.1, read as the reverse complement.
CCTGTGTCTTGGCAGACTATACCGGGTTTTGGCATGTAAAATACGTAACTCAAAAATCAAGAGAAACGAGATTTTTTTTAATATAAAAAATAAGTGCGCATTTGACTACCACCTCACCTCATGGAAACTGACGATGGGGTCAACGATGGAGCATACACACCTATATAATAACTATTCACTCTGTTTAGGGAATAAGTCTGCATACAGGAAATTCCGCTCCATAGCCGTTCGCCATATAAATGTGGAAGCGTAGTTTCGTGAGAATATTTGGAATATTCACAACATAGATGTGGAGCCCCAGCCAATGTGTAGCCCCGGATAATGGCAAGAGGAAGGTGGAATTAAACCGTGCAATTCCATCGCATATATGTGTAGATATATGATTATATATTATTTTCTAATATAATGTAGGTTTGTATTAACGTATTTCAAATTTTTAGCTTTGGCACATGTCTTCTTCTCTGTTTAGCTTTTGTCTGTCTCAAAAGAAGAGATCATTCTTAGCAATAAAGCCGCCAGACCATGGTTTTAAGTTGTTTGTGCACTGTTTTTGTGCACGAGCAATAAAGTGTATATTTTATTTATTTTTTAATTATGGCACAATTACCGACATCAGACACAAACAATATAGAAAAGAAAAAACATCTAAAAATTAATATCGTAGGCATATCTGAGCCCAATTATAACTTCGATCAAGATTGAAAAGTAGATATAATAAATAAATAACGCACACACTCAACATAGCCCCGCACTAGGGAAACCCTGTGTCGCGGGTGCCATGGACACACACATAGACAACCACAAATTACACCCAAACTCACGAGAGAAATGAATGTAGGCCATACAAATATTTCTCCCGACCCGGGAATCGAACCTGGGACCTCTGCGTGGCAGTCCGGCATGGTAACCGTTCGGCCACGGAGGCAGTTGAGATATACCTAGACGGACGCTATATATTTAGAAATAGTGCAAAAATAATACATTATTCACCTTAGAACAATGCAAGAGGTTGACCTCTTAAAAGCAAGGCCACCACAGTTAAAGATATCACAATTAGTACCTACATATTTCGTTATAATACCCAAACATCCTACACAGAGCATTATTTTATGATACATTATTTCTGTAAGGGATATACTAAATTAGTGAAGCGCGATTGTGAACGATATCGATATTCGACTAATTAATTCGAGTAATTACTAATCCCTGTCATTCGAATTACAAATTAGTAACCTACTAATTTTCTTATTTGAATGATCTTAATGATCATTACTTACGAATTAATATTACTAATCCACAGATTTCATAGAGCATTTCTGCATAGCCTTCTCTGATATGGTAAATACCGTAAATGTGACGGGGATATTGATATAGACATGGTGACTAGTTGGGAGTAGTTCCCACTATAAACCATTCGACTTGTGCACTCGATCGAATGGCAGGAGCATTCGGTATCGGTGATCGCATGATTCGAATGCTGCCGTCCATTAACGCGGCTACAAAACGCGGTGGCAAGTGATCAAATATCCATTTTAAATAGCAAAAGATAGAGCACAAAATTATTTTTTAATAACAGTTAAAATTGGTTAACGTGTTCAACTTATAGGAACTTTTACTAATATTAGTAACATTCAAAGTCGCGCATCACTATACTGAATAATCATTCATTACGTACACTCCGAGTCGGAACTCTGTAGACGAACATCTCTAGCAAGCCACCGTCAGACAGTCCATTAGCAAGTTTATGCAATGTACGTAAATCATTTATACGCCTTCGTTTTTCCAATCATATATCGATCTATCATCGCACTCCTCACGTGATATATCCTATAGAATATCGATAAGTAGGCAATTTTACGGCGGTGTTCAAGGTAATAAGCCCTACAAATTATAAACGTAATGATGTTTACTATACAATAACGACAAGAAATACTATTAAATTCGGCAAATTAATAATAGTTCCTGTGCCAAAAAAACATACGGCAAAACAAAAACTATTCCATTTGTATTGTGTAATCTCAATTATTATGCATTAAATGTACAAATTGTAAGTTGTCCTAGATAAATAAAAATAAAAACTATCCATCCACAGTCAACCTTGACAATGGGACCTGAAGGGTAGGTTTCATTGAAAAGACAAATATATCCGTTTAAGATTCCACATCCAATGTGCACCAATCGCGAAAACCTAAGAAATCAATTGTATCCAATACTTTCTAGTCTCAGCTACCCAGTACGACATATTTAGATAATACCGTTTCTATACAGATATGGCACCCCTCATGGAACAATTGCTCCATTAGATACAGAAAAACATAACCCACATCCTCTCCAACTCTTCTAACTCTATCAACTAATATTGTCGATACAAGAATTGGTGAGGATGTGGGCTGGAAAATATAAGGAATCCAATTGTTGTAATTCTATCGACTAACATTGTCGATAGAGTTACAATAATTGCAGAGGATGTGGGCTGTATTTTTTTGTATCTAATGGAGCAATAAATATTTTCATTCTTCTTTTAGGGTCCGATATATATTGGTTTGTTTCTTCATAATAATAAAGTGACTAAATCCGAAAACTAACATTTTTGGGAAAACTGCCCAAATAAATATAAAAAATTAAATAATAATAGTATTTAGTCCCATTGCCAGGCACAGGCCTCCCGTCACAATATGAGGGCTCGGGTTGTAGTTTTCCTTCACCGAAAAGCTCATGGTGAATTTCGAATCAAAATTCCAAAAGACTCAGAGGTGTAAACCCGGATTCTCACGACTCTCTGTTCGAGTGGCGGCAGTATGGCGGTAGGTTCTGTCATCAGGCTACCACCGCTGTTCAAAAAATTGTGAAATAGATTTTTTCATATTTTGCACTAGCCAAATGACATGTATAAGACTGATGCAACGTGCATTCATTTTTTTAAACTTATTCTGCCAGTTTCACAAAAATAACATTTCGAATATGGTCACTTTATTATTGAGGGCGATGCGGCCATTATAAACCATTAAACTCCAACTGACTAATAGAAAGATTGGAACACGTTCAAAGTTTAGCCTGTTTGTCAATAAAACTAGTGGAAATCTCCGTCGAGCAAGATCTAATAAAAGTTAGCTTTAATTTGTTAGACTGATTTATTTTTACTGGCATACTATTGTCTTATATCCGCTGTTGCCTAGTGGATGAAAGTTTCTTTCTCAATTAAGAGATCGACAGTCCCGTGACGTCTTGAACCTATGACGTCAAGTACTTATGAGTTCAAATCTAAGTATAGTTGTGAATGTTTTGTAGCAATATCTTTCGCAAACGGTTATGAAACTTGTCAGTCGAAGACGTTTCACAAAGCTAGGACAACTTGTGCAGTCTCCAACCCGTGGTTGTCTTTGTGTGTATCCATGGTATTCGCGACACAGGGTTTCCCTAGTACGGTGCAATAAAAAAAAATAGATTAATTATGTTTTTTTTAGTATATGTATAATATGCATAGTGTCAGAAGTACATTATCTCCTAATGCTGTGGACTGGATATGTAAACATTTGTCTAAAACTCAAGAAACGTGACTAAAACAGCGTTTCTTACGTCTTGATGTTATCTTGAAAGATTCATTGTACAAATAACAGTTATTATTTAATTACTCGCATACTATCACACATATCTCCCATCTAACATTCCCCTATGGCCTCCTTTAAATACAATTTAAATAGTTTGTAGTATTTTCAGTTCAGAAACTTGTCAGTCGAAGACGTTTCACAAAGCTAGGACAACTTGTGCAGTCTCCAACCCGTTTAGGGCGTAGCGTGGATTTCTTTTTTTAACCATTTGATGGTGATGAAGATTTAATAATATAAGGATTTAACAAAGAACATTCAGATTCCATCTTTGGTATGGCAAATAAAAGCAAACAATATAACAGTAATTATTAATACAAAGATCGAATACTCAGAAAAAACACTCAGAAAAAATTCCTTCGATCCGGTCGGATACGAACCGACGTCTTCTTGCATACCGTGCCAGACGCTATACCAACTAAGCCACGGAACGAACCAACGGACCTCACGAATTTTTCTATGTGCTTGCGTCGTGTCTTTGTACTTGGTCTTTCAACGACTTTTTAGTCGTAGCGCCATCTATGAGAAATCTATTACAGATTTATCACCCAGTTAGTACCTTTACAGCTACCAGTCCTGGCGAGAGATGTCGCTATTCACTGTATTATATTGTAATTGATATTCAATTCAATAAAAATTTAATTAATATAACAGTATTTCAGCTACACCGCTTTTCCATTACACTGGCTACATTTTGCACGAGAGATTTTACTAAATGAAAAGTGTCAATGTAACGTTAGCACGACTATGTGCTTCGTCTGTATTTTGTACAATAATGTCTTGGATACAAGGTATTCACATTCTGATGTTCTAATCTGATTGCAAAAACATGGTGGGTGCCAAAAGCAAAGCAAAAATGGACCTTGGATTTAAATGTACATATTGATGAATAAATCGTAAGCTTGTTTACATTGACTTACAATTATATGGACGTCGGGTCCGCGCTAAAAAGTGTCCGAACTTATAGGGCGTTAAAATCGTATACAGAGCGTCATTCACGCTTTAGTCTTCGTTTGTTCCACGCGAAGCAAGCAAAATTAGACAGTACTGCGATGACATTACAATTTAAATCTACGTTTACAAATCGACGTTTTAGCTTTTTCATATTCCTTTACATGTCACTACGTTTAAATAGGTTGACTTGGGACATTTTTTTCATGGTTTTTGTATTAGACCCGTCGTCCATTTATTTGTAAGTCAATGCTTGTTTATGAAGCTTTTTCGGTTCACCGTCGTGGTTTTTTTATGATAGCAAGGATGGTGCTTATCACACTTTACACGCCTGTCTATAACAGTTGCAATGCCACTCAGTTTTGAATACAAAGATCTGAGGGGCACTGCCGCTTGCCTCGTCACCCTGAGGCATACGAGTAAGTAGAAAAGTTCCATGTACCTGCAATTGCACCAAACTGGTATCAGAATTTGTCAAGATCGAAGGAACTTTTTCTGAGTGTTCGATCTTTGTATTAGTAATTATAACAAACTAGTGGAGCAATTTCACAAAAAATAATTGAATATCAATTCAATAAAAATTTAAGTCTAAGGATTATTTAAAAAAACAAAAAACCGATTGCAAAAATATTTAGTTGGAAAGTAAAAAAAAAAAAATTTCCCTCCCACTATTTTGATTATTTTTTTATAGCCTATGACACTCCCACAATCGAGATGAATCTAACGACACCTCATTATGTCAAACTCCATCACGCCATTTAGATTGTACAGCGTGAAAAAGAAATGGACATAAATACACTTGAAAAACATAGCCATAGTAAATCGGATAAAAAGAAGTGTAAGTTACGTGATTTTCGAGCTCTTTAAAAACCTGATTGATGAGTACGACAGTTTTGTTTATTGTTTTAATATAGGGTGGAAGATTGGATAGTATATCTAAATATAACTGCCTCCGTGGCCGACGGTTACCTTGCCGGGCCGGGAGAAATATTTGTATGGCCTACATTTATTTCTCTCGTGAGTTTGGGTGTAATTTCTGGTTGTCTTTGTGTGTATCCATGGTACTCGCGACAAAGGGTTTCCCTAGTACGGTGCAATAAAAAAAATAGATTAATTATGTTTTGTTTAGTATATGTATAATATGCAAAACTGTAACTGTAAATAAAACTCAAGAAACGTGACTAAAACAACGTTTCTTACGTCTTGATGTTATCTTGAAAGATTCATTGTACAAATAACAGTTATTATTTAACTACTCGCATACTATCACACATATCTCCCATCTAACATTCCCCTATGGCCTCCTTCACTAGCCTCTGTCAATATAATTTAAATAGTTTGTAGTATTTTTTAACAAATAAAGAAACAAATAACGGGGAGAATATCTAAGACGCGCCACTGCGCCCTTTCGCGTCGACTCGTGTTAATAAGTGTGGCAACCACCTGGTGGTACGACATTTGAAACTAATGCCGTAACTACACTACAATAAGAATTTATTAAACACAAGAAAAAACACACAGATAAATAAAAGACATTGTGCTATAGGCACTGCTATTGCTAAAAAATAAAAAAAAGTAACAATCCCTTCCACGCAACCTTGGTGTGCAGGATAAATTTGTTGCAATAGTTGAAGTAGTTTTAAGTAGTGATACATGTATATGAGGAAAGAAAGAGACAGAAAGAAAGTGTGTGTGAGCCTTTACATAAAAAAATACTAATAAACGTCGTGCTGTGGTTGTGTAACACGTACTTAATAATTTTTCTTTAACATTTGTCATGATAACGTGCAATGTCAATCGAACACACAGAAATTTTAATAATAATTATTATATACTTCAACATCAGCGTAGCAACGAACAGTATATTCGGCTTCTGGTCAAAAACCGAATATCCGGCCTCCTGGCCGGATAGCAGAGTAGCAGAGTAGAGTAGGCGTGGCCGAATAGCAGAGTGTGTAAGAAATCAGGCACGAAAAGTACCACTTAAACACTTCAATTATGGTAAATATTGTTTATACAAAGTCACGAAAAAGGTACTTTAACTTTCAAGTGTATAATTCAATTTATCACTTAATGAAGAAAGTAATTAATAAATAATTTTGTTTCAAAAACTTAATTTTAGTTTGGTTTGTAAATAATTGGTCGATATTGTTAGATTTTATTTAGTCATTTACTCATTTACTCAGCATCATTAAAACTCTCTTCCATTCGGCCATCAATATACACTAAGCAATACGTACGTAGGTTTCATTTGACACATTGTTTTCTTTACAACTTAGTTATTTTGCATTTCCATTTACATAAAAAAATTGAAAAACTGCGCCTTCGCAAACTAACAGTGAATGTTCAGCATTAATAAAAGTATCATAATTTACAGTGTTTCTTCTTATTTCTTTCTCCTATCGTTAGGTATTCGACCGAATAATGATTCAATACCGATATTCGGCCGAAAATCAAAAAACAAGGCGTATAAGCCGAATATGGAATAGTAACCGAATGTTCGTCGCAACTTTAATACATGACGATACATATTATTAAACATTGTCATGAACCTCACATTTTAGAGGTTCACAAAACGAATATAAATAAAAATATGTAAAGTCTCAACCTGTTGGTAGGAGAACCATGCCAGCGGTATTGAGCTGATGATGAATGACGGGTAAGTAATTGTTTGAAAAGTATTGTGTCGGTAGAGAGTTTTGTCTATTTGTACTACTAGTGAACGTTGAAAACCAGAAAATTGCACAAACAGTTACGCTTAGCTAGTTTCAAATTACGATTAAAACTACTTCATAAATAAAATTGATTCTTATAAGAAATCGAATAGGTAACGCATTAGAACACCACTAAGTGATCAGTAATCGAGCTGTCAAAAGTAAAATAAATGGTTGGACGACCTATAAAACAAAAGAAAATTCCAGAAAAAACGCAGCTATTATTCGTGTACTATACTGACAATAAAATCTAGATAAAGTAATACAATTGATGTAATTTTAAAATTAACGATTACACACAGTCCAATTGGCGAATCGATCCGATCGAGTTCTTATCGATTTCTCGCTCGATTATTAAAGAGAGTTAGAGATTTTCATCTGAGTTTCTCTTTATTACTCGAATTGCTTTCGGAGAAAGTGAGATGATTGAGAATTTGTGATGAGATAGTTTTGCGTAAATCTATAGTAGACTGTTGCACAAAAATAATAAGTAAGTGAATAAAGAAGAGCGGTGATTGCGCAGTGGAAGCTTGCTTCTCAATTGAAAGGCCGACAGACCGAGTTCCTGGGACGGTATACCTATTGATTTTAATTTCAAAGTTTCATATATTAGAGAATATTTATTAGCTGTATGTAGGTTCCTTCTTTTAACTAAATGCACTTGCTCTTGAATACTACCTAGCTCTGGAACAAAGCTATCTATGATGGAACGAGCTCGCCTAGAAAATGCCTATTCAGTCGCACCTTAAAGGTTGCTGCTCGAAAACACAGTCGCAGGCTGGGGATTACATTCATGGGTTGTGCGCACAATAAAAGATGACGAAAAGTGCCCAAGTAGGGAAGATCTCGTCGTAAGTTTGAATGTCCGATGGTAAAACAGGGGCGGTATGATGGACCTCACGGACACTCTCGCGCCGGTGAGTTAATGTATGAAGCTTAGATTCGAGCTTATCGTCCCTAATCAGTGTCCTGGCCGCAGGGCCCAGCCTCTTTCTGCGTAAGAGCGTCTAGTTGATATTTCGCTGAGTCAAGTTCACAAGAAGCTCTACTGAAACTAGTTGTATTTCAAGAAAAACATTTCCCATTTTTTTTTACAAATTAAAATTTTCAACAAGGACTTATGGAAATGACGTCAAGTATACCAGTTTTAAATTTGCATTATGGTTTTTGATCATTTATGTGGGATAATCAAAGAAGAGGGAAAAATAAGGGGTGAAATAGTTTCATTTTGCCCCTCCGTTGTGTGTCGTCCATCTCTAGCCAAACAATAAAACAAAATCAATCGGGCTCGTCTCCTATTCTACAATTTCGAATCATCCCTCCCTTGCACACTCCTTCCCTTTCACTCCCGCGTCAAGATGCGTTCACCCATCGCCTAAATCATATTAATACATGCGTTCAGATTTAACACTCCCACATTTAAAAGGGCATTTAATAAAGAAAATGCAATGGCGTGTCCTTTTTCGTAATTATCGATAAACGCTTGAGCAGTCGTTGTCTTGAAAGTCAGTTATTTTTACTTCAACTGAGAATCGGTGAATGGTGTCAAGGATTGCAAAGTAAACAAAATTATGTTTACAGAAGCATGCAACCCGTTCGTTTGTTTTTTAGAACAAAGCTTCTAGAAAAATCAGGTCACTTACGGAAGATTCCTTAATAATGGTAGCGTAGTTCCGTCGCCGGCCAGAGTAAACAGTTTTAGTGCCGTGGCCTCGACATTAGAGCGGTTTGTCGGAGTCCCCAGGGAGTTCCATAGATAGAATTTCTTTTAAGAACTGCGGTTGAGAGGTTGTTTTCCAGAACGGACGACATGGTGTTAGAATATTGATATCATTGTACGAATAAAAACGAACAGGGAAAATTAAATTTTACATAAGTTATAAACAGAATACGAAAAGAATATCGTAATTTAGAGTTGCAACGAGTATTCGGCTTATCCGTATTTTACTGTTCTTCCGAATAGTGATTCAATTCGCTATTCGGCCCATAGCAAGAACACAGTAAATTATCATGTAAATTTTACTAATGCTGAACATACATTGTAAGTTCACTAAAGAACAATTTTACGCTTCTTTATCTAAAAGATCAAAGGAAATATAACATATATTACGTTATTTTTCTTAGAGATCAAAAAACTTTGCATATCAAATGAAAACTAAACTCACTTATTATGTAATTTACTAATGACTAAATAAACTCTAACAAAATCAAGTAAGTATTTATTTGCAAACCAAAACAGAATTAAGTTTTTGAAATGAAATAAACTTTCTTAAATAAGATATCATAAATTTAAAAGTACCAGTAGAATTCCTTGTGAAAGAGTTCGTCCAGGGGAGTACTGCCACCCTACCTATTTCGGCCGTCAAGCAGTAATGCGTTCCAGGTTTAAAGAGTAAGGGTGCCAAATCATTACGGTGACAACTGCGCTCCGATTGGCCAGCCAGAATTCGAAACAATTGACGGGTATCGTCAATTGTTTCACTTCAAACCTTCGACCAGTTTAACTTGAGCTTTGCTATAATGGACGAATATCGAAAAATTACATTTAATTTTTTTTGTAATTAGATGTTTTGCTGTTTTTCCCACACCAACTAATGGAACAGCCCCCTATAGTTACAGATATTATCTTCATTACATAAATACACAATATTTTTAGTAGCAGTAGAACTCCTTGTGAAACAGTTCGTCCAGGGAAGTACTGCCACTTACCCATTTCTGCCGCCAAGCAGTAATGTCAGCGTTACTAAGTTCTGGTTTTGAAGGGTAAGGGTGCTTGTGAATTTACGGGCACATGGGACTTGTCAACTTATCTCTCAGGGCGACATGCGCAGTGGCAATGTCCCTCAAATCTTTGCGATTTAACGCTCTGAGTGGCACTGCAACTGCTATGAACAGGCGTGTCTTTTACCACCAGGTGTGCGACTTGTTCGTCCCGTCACTTGATATCATAAAAAAAAGTTAATAATGACCAATTTTCGTACTACGCGTTAATCAGGCCGAATAGTTTGACTGAATATTCGGCTATTTGGCCGAGCTCTTGACCGCAAATTCGGCATTAGAAAACGTGTAAATTTCCAAAACCAGCATTTGGTCAGGGTGGCGGACTATAGTCTAAATCCTCTTCTTAGAGCAGACAATGTAATTGCTTATAAAAAGCAACATTTTGTTTCAACATAATAGTTCTGTTATTCAATTACGTAATTAGTTTGATTCAAACACGTTTTGCAAGATAACATCACCAACGACCTTCAACAAGGTGTTTACGTGTTTTGTAATTTGTTTATTTTAAGTTCACTGAACTGCTATAATGTGTTTCTCTTTAATTAAGGTTCTTGCTTAAGTCTTAAACACGTTTGTGTGTAGGTACTTAGAAAAGAATGTGATGGCGGAGGCGCGACATTTAGTTCTTATAACAAAGTTTTAATTGTCATGGGGCTAAGAAGTGCAAATAATTTTGAAGTTCCGTGATAATAAAAACTTTTCTTCTAAATTAAAAACCTTCAATGATAAAAACAAAATCGAAAAGCTCTAAAGGGCACTGCCATTGCGCCCGTCACCCTGACACATAAGTTGATAAGTCCCATGTGCTTGTAATTTCACCAGCACCCTTATCCTTCAAAACAGGGACACAGTAATGCTGACATTATTGCTTGGCGGCAGAAATAGGTAAGGTGGCAGTACATCCCTGGATGAATAAATTCTTTAATGAATAGAGGAGCAGAAGAGACAAGTTCTGCACAATATGGATGCACGAATTTATGCCCCTGAATGTTTCAAAATTATACTGATAACGAAATCATAATTATGACAGCCAGCTTCTCAACAAAACTGGACTAGCCTTTTATTATTTTATTAGCCTTTTAGAGGAACCTGAATTGTAAGTACATTTAAAAGATGATTATTTGAGTAACGCTATTGCGGTATTCATAACCAGTTAGAATTAGTTTTAAGCAGTTTCAGAGACTAAGTATTTTTATTTGTGACCGTGACGGCTCCAGTCGTTCATTACTTTTGTCCGTATAATAAATAGGTGGGTAGGAATTTGTCACTATT